>NW_005842872.1:564940-566190 GCF_000455745.1 Alligator sinensis
CCTCTCCTGCTGGCCGTAGCCTCTCGTAGGAGATCCTGGAGTGCAGCGGGGAGCCTCTCCTGCTGGCCACAGCCTCTCGTAGGGGATCCGGGAGCCCAGCAGGGAGCCTCTCCTGCCAGCTGCACGCCACACTGCTGAGGGTCCAACTGCTGCCTGCAGGTCCCACTCCTTCAGGCTCTTCTAGGGCAACTGCTCCCACCCCGCTGGCTCAACTCTTGCCAGCTCTTTGAACCTCCTTCTGCCTGGTCCCTGGCTGGTCTCCCCTGAGTCAGCCCTGCTGCCCCTTTTATCCCCCTCCAGATGACCCAAGGGGCCAATCAGGGGACACAGAGGGTGAGTCTCTGGGGCCTGATTGGTGAGGAAAGGGAATCCCAAGTCCTCCAATCATCTTTTACCCCTTCAAAACCCCTGGGCTAGGGCACTGCCAGCCAGCCCCTCACATGTCTATGAAATCTACGAAAATGCAGAGGAGGGAGTTTGGCAGAGAACTGGGTAGAGATGGAGGGGGGACCATGACTACAGAAGCAGCTGGCACAGTCAATCAGTGGCAAGAGGCAGCCCCCCCCCCCCCCCAATTGCACCGGGTTGCCGGCGCGCTATTACGCGCAGCCCACCCCAGAGCCAGCTGCATCTGCAGCCCTGTCATGCAGCCGGCCGAAGCCCTCCTTGCACGTGGCTGCACTGCTGCAGCCCGAGTCCGACGCTGGGCCAGGAGCCCGGGACCCCACGCAGGGGGCGGTAGAAGGGCCGGAACAGAGGCAATGCACACCCCCCGCCCCGCAGACCAGGAGGCCGAAGTTGGTGCTTCACAGCCCTGAGGCGGATCCCCGCCTCTGAGCAGCCCCGCCCGCGCCTCCTGCCAGCAAAGGGTTAATGGGGGAGCCGCAGCAACGTTTCGCTGACGTCATGAAACGTCACGTGTGCGACGCGGAGGGAGGGGGTCGCGGAAGCAGCGGCCGAAGTTTGTGCTGGGCTCCCAGGAGCCCCTGCGGCAGGAAGAGGAAGCTGCAGGGAGCAAAGAGAGAGCGGGGTGAGGGGCTGCGGGTCGGGGGCACCGGCCGGAGAAGGGGCTGTGGGGTGGGAGTGGGGGGCAGGGGCTGCAGGTCGGGAGTGAAGGGGACTGGGGGTTGGGCAGGGCCTGTGGGTCTGGAGTGAGGGGCACCAGAAGGGCTGAGGGGGCTGTGGTTTGGTAGTGAGGGAAACCAAGGGATGTGGATCAGAAGCATGGGGTACAGGCAGTGGCAGGGGGC
>NW_005842872.1:567080-584182 GCF_000455745.1 Alligator sinensis
TGTCCCCTCTGGTTGCTGTGGGGGAGAGGAGTAAGCGCTGAGGGGGCACTGGAGGCACTGTGAGGAGGGTACCGAGGCCACGCTAGGTGCCAGGCAAGAGCTGCAGGGCCTGGCATAGGTTGAGGGCGGGTGTGAGGTGAGGGGGTAGGTGTTTGGAGTTTTATGAAGCTAGTCCCATCCTTGCAGCCTGTCTGGGGCAGGGGGGGAAGTGAGGATGACCATGAGGCTGCTCTGTGTGGGGACAGTCAGGGCTGGGCAGGTGAGGAGGGTACCGAGGCCACGCTAGGTGCCAGGCAAGAGCTGCAGGGCCTGGCATAGGTTGAGGGCGGGTGTGAGGTGAGGGGGTAGGTGTTTGGAGTTTTATGAAGCTAGTCCCATCCTTGCAGCCTGTCTGGGGCAGGGGGGGAAGTGAGGATGACCATGAGGCTGCTCTGTGTGGGGACAGTCAGGGCTGGGCAGACCTAGGGGCTGGCTGGGGCAGGGATCTTGGGTCTTCCATCACATGATGAGGAAGGGGAGTGTATGCTTAGGAGCAACCAACATGGGTTCATTCGAGGCAGGTCCTGTCAGACCAACCTGGTTGCCTTCTACGACCAGGTCACAAAATCCTTGGACGCAGGTGTCACGGTGGATGTAGTCTTTCTGGACTTTAGGAAGGCCTTTGACACTGTCTCTCACCCCATTCTCATTAAAAAATTAGGAGATTGTGGTGTCGATGCCTACATAGTCAGATGGGTCACCAGTTGGCTGGAGGGCTGCACCCAGAGAGTGGTGGTGGACGGGTCATTTTCGACCTGGAGGGATGTGGGCAGTGGGGTCCCCCAGGGCTCAGTCCTCGGGCCCGCACTGTTTAACATCTTCATCAGTGACTTAGATAAGGGGGTGAAAAGCACCTTGTTCAAATTCGCAGATGATACTAAGATGTGGGGAGAAGTGGGCACACTAGAAGGGAGGGACAGGCTGTAAATGGATCTGGACAGGTTACAGACTCCAAGATGAACATGGGCTGCCAATGTGGGGACATGGTCAGGAAGGCTAACTGCATCTTGTCACGCATCCACAGCTGCATCATGAGCAGGTGCAAGGGGGTGGTCCTCCCCCTCTATGTGACACTGGTCAGGCTGCAGTTGGAGTACTGTGTCCAATTCTGGGCACCATACTTCAGGAGGGATGTGGACAACATCAAGAGGGTCCAGAGGAAGGCCACTCACATGATCATGGGGCAGCAGGGCAGGCCCTACGAGGAAAGGCTACGAGACCTAAACCTGTACGTCCTGCACAAGAGAAGGCTGAGAGGGGATCTTGTGGCCATCTATAAACTGGCCAAAGGAGACCAGCAGGCAATGGGGGGGCTGTTCCCCCCGAGCACTACTGGGAATAACAAGGAATAACGGCCATAAGTTGACAGAGTAGATTCAGAGTAGCTATCAGGAGGTGCTACATAGTCAAGACGGCTAGGATCTAGAACCAACTTCCAAGGGAAGTGGTGCTCGCTCCTACCTTGGGGGTCGTGAAAAGGAGGCTAGATAGACACCTTGCTGGGGTCGTTTGACCCCGGCATTCTTTCCTGCCCATGGCAGGGGGTCGGACTTAATGATCTGCTCAGGTCCCTTCTGACCCTACCTACTATGAAACTATGAAGTCTATGCTGTCTCCTTCCTGCAGGGCCCTGCAGACCAGACGCTGTGGGCAGGCACTGCATGTGAGCGCAAGGCAGCGAAAGCCCAGGCCCTGACGGGGAGGCTTCTCCTGGGGGAGACGGTGACTGCGCTGGATCCTGTGGCAGCTGTGGCCCTTCCCTTCACAGCCCTGCTGCAGCCTGAGGTGACGCTGGAGGAGCAGGACCTAGAGGCTCTCCAGGCAGGAGCTGCAAGGCAGGACAAGTCCCTGCTGTCATCCAGCCTGGGATGGGGCGGGGGGTGTCCCCAAGGAGGTCGACACCATGGTAGTAAAGCAGCAGGTACAGGAGGAGCTGGTTCAACATCAGGCGATCCGGGGCAGGAGGCGATGCAGGCCATGCAGCCCCCTCCTGAGCCTGTGATTCTCTCAGAGACCCCACAGCTGGCACCAGGGACGACCTCCAGACCCCAGCAAACTGGCGCCAGTGTTTCCAGGGCCTTCGCTACCTGGAAGCCGAGCGCCTGTGGGAGGTTTGTAGCTGCTTGTGGGAGCCCTGTCTGTTCTGTCTGGAGCCCCAGTGCCACAGCAAGGAGCAGGTCCTGGAGGTGGTGATGCTGAAGCAGTTCATGAGCATCCTGCTGGGACTGGGGGCAGTGTGGGTCAGTGCCATGACCAAGGGGTCCCAGCTGTGACAAGTGGAGGATGAGAAGCTCCAGCTGAGAGCATTTAAACCTGATCATTCATGCTGCCATCCCCATCTTCACCTGCTTCCTGTTCCCACAGCTTCTCAGTGACATATATATCTCATCCCCAGGTCACAACCAGTGTGAAGGTTGAGGAGGTGCTGTCAGACAAAATGCAGCCTACTGGGGCACTGCAGGAGCCTGGTGATTCCTGGCTGAAGCAGCCAAAGGCCCATGGTGTAGACAGGCCTCTGGAGGAAGCAGGACAGAGGAAAAACCTTGCACCTTGGGACAAGCCACCTCATGTCCCCAAAGAGGAACCCCTGCCCCACCAGGAGTCAGGTGAGGTACAATATGGAGGCCTGGTGTGGGTCTGGATGTCTGAGAGGCTGTCCTTCATGCAGGGGGGAGGCTCGAATGTCTGCCCCTGACGGAGATGCAATATTTGCAACCACGTGGCTGGCCTGGGACAGAGCTCTGATCTCTGTGGGTGGCAGCTCGCAGGCTGAGGCCCCTGATACTTCTTCCTGCAGGTGTGCAGCTCCCAGAGAAAGAGGTTTTATCTTGGTTGGGCCTTTTCCTACTGCCAAGGCAACAATCAGTGATCTAATTGTTGTCAAGGTGGATTTTAATTTAAATCAAATCAATTTAAATTGAACCCAGCATGCATCCCTGCCTGTGGCAGGAGGTCAGGTTAGATGATCTGATCAGGTCCCTCCTGACCCTAGCTACTATGAAACTATGAAATCATAATTTCAATCATGATTTAATCATTGGTCAGGAAGCCTCGATTTAATCATTGTTTTCTACAAAAAATTAATTCTTGTTTGATATCCTGTATTCATTTAACTTCTTGAAACTTTACACTTTTCTAGAGAGGTAAGGGCTTGACTCTGTGTCCACAGACTCACAGAGAGACCAGAGGACTGATGGGTGGGTAATCACATCTGTTATCTCTCAGCCCCATATACTGCTGTTGGGACCTATTTATAAAACTTTTCTAAAAAGGTTACATGATTATACTGTCTCAAATAATACATAATTAGATGTTATAATTCCTAGCCCATTGTGATGTCTTGAATCATAGAAAAATAGGATTGTAAGGGACCTCAGGTGGTCATCTAGTCCAGGGATTGTCAACCTTTTTAAAAAGTACACGCTGGTGGCCAGATGCCTGGGGCCGGGGTGGGGACGCAGGGCTGGCACACAAGCAGGGGGGGGCGGGGCTGGTGCACAGCCAGACATGGAGCAGGGAGGCGGGGATGGTGCGCAGGTGGGCAGAGCCAGAGTGCTGCTGCCTCCCAGGGACAGCGCAGGGAAGCTCACTGGGCTGGTTGGTGGTGGCAGTAGCCACCACGTGCAAGCTTCCCTGCCCACAGAAGGGTGGCACTGCTGTCACCTCACCCCACCCCAGCTCTGCTCCTGGGAGGCAGCGGCGCTCTGTCCCCACCCGCCTGCGTGCACCCCCTAGGACAGTTCTAAGTACCCCCAGAGGTATGTGTACCCCTGTTTGACAACCCCGATCTAGTCCAACCCGCTGCTCAAAGCAGGACCATCCCCAACTAGATCTTCCCAGCCAAAGCTTTGTCTAGCCAGGTCTTAAAAACTTCCAAGGATGGAGATTCCATCACCTGTCTGGGTAACCTATTCCAGTGGTATGCTATCCTTCTAGTGAATTTTTTTTTCCTCATATTTAACCTAAACTTCCCTTGCTGCAACTTGAAACCATTGTTCCTTGTTCTATCATCTGCTACCACTGAGAGAGTGTCTAGCTTCATCCTCTTTCAAACCCCCTTCAGGTAGTTGAAGAATGCTATCACATCCCCCCCTCAGTCTTCTCTTCTCTAGACTACCTAAGTCCAGTTCCCTCAGTCTTTCCTCACAAGTCATGTCCCCCAGCCTCCTCACCATTTTTGTTGCCCTCCACTGGACTCTCTCCAGTGCATCCACATCCTTTCTGTAGTGAGGGTCCTAAAACTGAACACAGAACTCCAACTGTGGCCTCACGACTGCTGAACAGGGAAATAATCAGTTCCCTCGATCTGCTGGCAGTGCTTCTATCAGTGCAGCCCAGGATGTTGTTGGCCCTCTTGGCAACAAGGGCACGCTGCTGACTCATCTTCAGGTTATTGTCCCCCGTCACCCCCAGGTCCTTTTCTGCAGAGCTTCTGCCCAGCCAGTCAGCCCCAGCCTGTCCTGTTGCAGGGGGTTGCTGCATCCTAAGTACAGGACTTTGCACTTGTCCTTGTTGAACCTCATGAGATTTCTTTTGTCCCAATCCTTCAATTTGTCAAGATCACTCTGAATCCTAGTCCTACCCTCCAGCATATCTACTACTCCCCCCAGCTTGGTGTCATCTGCACACTTGCTGAGGGTGCACTCCATCTCATCTTCCAGGTGGTTGATGAAGACATTGAACAAAACCGGCCCCAGAACTGACCCACAGGGCACGCCACTTGATACTGACTGCCAACTAGACATCAAGCTATTGACTACTACCCTCTGAGCCTGATGCTCCAGTCAGTTCTCTATCCAGCTTACAGTCTATTCATCCAGCCCATACTTTCTTAGCTTGCCTATGAGAATACTGTGGAAGAATATATAAAAAACCTTGCTAAAATCAAGGTATACCACATCCACTGGTCTCCCCACATCCACAGAGCCAGTCACTTCATCATAGAAAGCAATAAGGTTGAGCTTTAAAAGTTCTTAAGTTAAAACTATCTTTTATATAGATTTATTTTTTAAATAAGCATCTTTAAAAAACCCCAAAAAACTATTACATCAAAAAAATCTGATTTAAATTAAAAAACTGATTTATTTAAAAATCATTTACTTTTTGTCCACCCTGATTGCTGTTCTACTCACCCCCAGGAGCCTTCTGTGTCCAGTAAGGGGCTAGTGCAGGTGATGGGGAAATGAGACTCCCCAGTGGCCTCTGGATGCTTCAGGTACAGCTAACTCAGGCCTCTGTCCTACTGCAGATTCCCCTGAAACGGAAGAGACCTGGGAGTTGCCAGTATGTGGAAGCTCATCAGGCTGGTGCCCCGAACAAGGCCCTTCCCAAGGAGCAGGTAAGGAGCGGTGGCTCTACCCTTTCCAGCAGCAAGGGGTACCCTCCAGCTGTCTGCCAGAACATTTTGATGAGGAGTACTCTGTTCCCACAGGCTCTGTCATGGTGCTGTGATCAGCACCCTGCACTGAGATGATTACTGGGGCTCATTTCCAGCTTCATACCTGTGTAGGTCTGTTAGCCAGACCTGTGGGACTTTGATTCTTTCGCTGCCCCCTTCATCCATACACTGAAGCCTCTGGCTGCCTCAGGCCCAGGCTACAGGAGACTAGCAGGGCTTTCCCCATGCCAGCTGCACTAGGGCTTATCTATGCACTCCCTTCCGCACCCTGCAGGGACCCAGAGCAGAGCTGAGCAGCCTCCTGAGGACGGGCTTGTTAACCTGGAGCTGCAGAGGAGTTCCCCAGGGAGACTGGAGGAGAGGAACTCCGTGACACCTGAGCCAGGCCACGTGCGGAGGCGGCAGAGCAAACCTGCAAAGCAGGGGGAGAGCTTGGAGGTGAGCAGGGCACTAGGTCCAGTTGGGTGTGGGAGTACAGCTGGGGCAGAGCACAGGAGGAACCAGAGATGGCACACAGGAGGAGCCAGGCATGGCGTAAAGAGTTTCAGGTGCAGAGAGACCTGAAGAGCATCAAGCCTGTGGTGATGGAGGCTGCAAACACACCAGGATGCATTAGCAGGAGGTCCCTCCCAAGTGCAAATACCCAGAGGGTGCTGGCATGGGCAGGCCTATCAGTGCATGGAGCCGGGGCTCCCTGCCCCTAAAAGTGCTGCTCAGGATGCCTCAAAGGACCAAGCAAATAAAATGTGATGATCTGGGATAAAGCTGACACATGAACTCCTATGTGCACTGCTGCATCCATATCACATGTCAACAGAAGACGGGAATATTGCACCCTTCCTGTCATGGCTAAGCCTGCAGGTAGTTGTAATACAGAGTGACGGCAGACAGGGCTGTGGAGGCTGAAAGCAGCTGGAACGCTGAAGGTGTAATGTTTGTGCCTGCAGCTCCGGGAGGTGTTTGAGGACGTGGCTGTGTATTTCACACGGAAGGAGTGGGAGCTGCTGGAGGACAAAGACAAGGTGCTTTACCGGGACCAGATGCTGAGGAATTTCCAAGCCCTTGTTTCCCTGGGTAAAGCTCTGGTTCTTGCTTCTCCCTGGACCTATGTGTACTCTGAATTTTATTGTCGTCTTCCTGTTTTTCAGCAGTCTCATCCTCATGCACCTTTGACTGGACTGCTCTGTCAATGATCAGACTTCTCTCGCATCATATTGATAATATTCTCCTTCATTTGATTCACTCATATCTTCCCCATTCCTGCAGGTGCTGGTGCTTCCATATCCAGCAGTGTCTTGACAACATGATCTCCCTTTGCCTTCTCAACACATTCATATCATCTTCAATTCACTGTGCATAAATTCACTAACAGCTCTTCCTTGGGGATTATTTCTAATTTTCCCCTTCACTAGTGTGTCCTGTCCAAACACATGTAACAGTCCTAGTGTGGTCAGTTTGGTACTATCTAAATGCTTTTTTCTGCCTTTGGTTATGACCCAGCACAAGTTAATGGAAGCCTCATTAGCCTGTGCTACTATAACATGTGGATGGTGTATTTCCTCAACTCTTCCTCTAGTGGCATATGTACATGTGATGGAACCCTGGTACTTCTATCAAGGGGTCAGTGGAAGCTTCTGTCCACATTCCTTCCTGACATCTTCATCTCTATAGACCAGAGACTCTGGCTTTGCTGTATTTACATTAAGATCTGTGCTCTCAAGCTTCCTCTCCCATTCTCCAAAGTTTTCTTATTCTCCTCCTAAAATCCTTCTGCAGATCAGACACCCCTCAGTGTGATAATAAGAAGTGGGCTAGGTGCAGGGCTTAGTGAAAGCCATTTTTCTTTCTAAAGGATCTCCAATACAAGGACTTGTGTGCAAGGTTGAGGAACTTACCTTTTACTAGGTCAGTTTGCTTTTCTGATGCTTTCTTTCCCCTCTGCTTCCCCCAAAGGATTTTCTTAGGGAAGTTCTCAAATGCTTTCTGTAGCTCAATAAAGACCACATAGACCATTTCTACATTATGGGCTTTCACATGCCATGAAGTGTGTGTGTCTTTTTTGTCTTCTTTTTGTCATTTCCATGACTTCCAAGGAACTTTTACACCTGGCAGTATTTGCCAACCTGTGAACCAGGGGGCAGTAAGACAGGCCCTACGAGTGGAGGCTACGGGACTGGAACCTGTTCGGCCTCCACAAGAGAAGGCTGAGAGGGGATCTGGTGGCTGTCTACAAACTGGCCAAGGGGGACCAGCAGGCAATGGGAGAGTCCCTGTTCCCCCAAGCACTACCAGGAGTAATGAGGAACAATGGCCATAAGTTGACTGAGAGTAGGTTCAGGCTAGATATCAGGAGGCACTACTTCACAGTCGGGGTGGCTAGGATCTAGAACCAGCTTCCAAGGGAAGTGGTGCTTGCTCCTACCCTGGGGGTTTTCAAAAAGAGGCTAGACAATCGCCTAGCTGGGCTCGTTTGACCCCAGCATTCTTTCCTGCCCAGGGCAGGGGGTTGGACTTGATGATCTGCTTGGGTCCCTTCCGACTCTACCTACTATGAAACTATGGGCTGCCAATGTGGGGACGCAGGAAGGCTAACCACACCTTGTCATGCATCCACAGATGCATCACGAGCAGGTTCAAGGAGGTGATCCTTCTCTATGCGACACTGGTAAGGCCACAGTTGGAGTACTGTGTCCAGTTCTGGGCGCCGCACTTCAGGAGGGATGTGGCCAGCATCGAGAGGGTCCAGAGGAGAGCCACTCACATGGTTAAGGGGCAGCGTGGCAGACCCTATGAGGAGAAGCTTTGGGACCTGAACCTGTTCGGCCTCCACAAGAGAAGGCTGAGAGGGGATCTGGTGGCTGTCTGTAAACTTACCAGGGGGGACCAGCAGGCAATGGGAGAGTCCCTGTTCCCCCAAGCACTACCAGGAGTAATGAGGAACAATGGCCATAAGTTGACTGAGAGTAGATTCAGGCTGAACATCAGGAGGCACTACTTCACCATCAGGGCGGCCTGGAGCTGGAACTGACTTCCAAGGGAAGTGGTGCTCACTCATACCCTGGGGGTCTTCAAAAGGAGGCTAGACAGCCACCTAGCTGGGGTCATTTGACCCCAGCATCCTTTCCTGCCCATGGCAGGGGGTCGGACTAGATGATCTGCTTAGGTCCCTTCTGACCCTACCAACTATGAAACTCATCTCCGTTCCTGGGATGATCCTCCCATTTAGTGGGATGCTGGATTTAGTTACAGCTACAGTTATTATAATATCATCTTGTCCTGTGCCCTGGTGATGCTGATTTATCCTCTCTCCCAGAAATATTTCATTGTCAGTCACCTGTCACGGTTGCTTTTTACTGTCAAGGGTCCTCACTTTAAACCTTTGCTGAGCATAAGCTTATTTCCATTCCTTTAACTGGAGTTCCACTGATGAGATAAATGGAATCTATCCGTAAGTGTATCTATTGTCTCTTCATTTTGGTATTTTGAAAACAGTAAAAGCTTGATCTTTCTGCTTCCTAGTGCATCACAGATCACTGCATCTCTGTGGCTTTTCTTGGTGACTGTCAGTTTGATACCCTTTCTGTACCAGGGAGTGGTTGGTGCTTTGTTTCCTATGACCATTCCTCCACTACCTGTGTGACAAGGACCGCTATCTCTTCAAGCCTTCTCCCTGCAGCACCTTCTCTTTTACCCTAAACGCTTCCTCCTCAATGAAACCTTGAAATCATTGAATCCATTGCCCAAATCCCGGTTGGTTATTCTGCATCCAGCACCCAGTCACAAACACTCTTTAACCACTGTCCCAAACAGGATATCAAGGTCCCACACCGGATTTAATCTGCCACATCCAGCGAGGACAGGTGGAGCTCTGGGTCTGTGATGATGAGCATGGTGGAGAAATCTCAGGGTCGGAGGACCTGCTGCTAGGTGAGTTGTGGCTGTTCCCTCCACCCAACTCCCCTCTCAAAAATGCTCCATGCCCAGAGTGCCAGGGCAACCTGCAAACTGCTGACATGCCCTATGCAGCCATTGCAGGGCGATGACCTGAAATACAGTGCATTATACTGTAGTGTCCAGGCAAGTGTTGTTCCCCCCTCTTGAAATCCAGTGATATGGAGACAAGCAACTTTTCCCTTCTTCTCCCCCTAATTACAGCTGTTACAGGAAAATTGAGTTTGCTTCTTGTTTTTT
This sequence comes from Alligator sinensis, assembly GCF_000455745.1. Lineage (NCBI taxonomy): Eukaryota > Metazoa > Chordata > Crocodylia > Alligatoridae > Alligator > Alligator sinensis. Next base: position 576,709 of record NW_005842872.1, read on the forward strand.
CAGTCCAGATATGGTTTCCCTGGGATACCATGGTCTTAAATTTGCATCTTCACTCAGTAATGTAAGAGTTCATTCCCCAGCCCAAGGTAGCCATACCTGTTTAATACCCTCTCCCAGGACTTGATGGGATTTGTAGTCGTGTGTCGTGTCCCCCCCCCCCCTGGAAATCAAGATGCTATATGGAAGTCCTGCTGGACATGAGAGAAGCTGGGGCTTTTCCTGGCTTCTGGTCAGGTTGACCTGGAACCCAGGAAGTGTTTCATCATGTTCTCAGGCTGCATTAAATGGCTCCAGGGTATGGGTGGGATTCAGAAGCTTTCATGTTGTGGGAGGAAAGCAATCCCCCATGTTCTGCACCAGAATTTTCCCATTCCTGTTTCCTCTCTAGAGCCCTGAATGTCACAAAGCCTAAGACTCAGCACAGAGTCCAGGTTCAGGGTCATGGCAAGGCCTTACACCCAGTTGTGATTCCTGCGAAACAGGCCACCTGGGAGGGTATGGGTGGGATTCAGAAGCTTTCATGTTGTGGGAGGAAAGCAATCCCCCATGTTCTGCACCAGAATTTTCCCATTCCTGTTTCCTCTCTAGAGCCCTGAATGTCACAAAGCCTAAGACTCAGCACAGAGTCCAGGTTCAGGGTCATGGCAAGGCCTTACACCCAGTTGTGATTCCTGCGAAACAGGCCACCTGGGATTTCTCAGCAGAGGAAATCTCCATGGGCTCATTCCCTGCAGCAGACTTTGACTTGGAAGCAAGCAGGTAGCACAGCCGTGCTCCTTTGAGAAGAAAGAGCCACAGACCTCACCTCACACACAGGTCCAGGGGACACATGCCCCCCATGCCTCCCCCTGGGTGTGTGGAGCTGCAGGAGCCGCACACCCTGGACAAGTCATGGCTCCATCCTGAGCCCTGCCCCACTCTACCCCTGCTGGGCAGTGCCTTCTCTGTCCCAACCCCACTCCCTCGCTCACCAGGGGGGCTTTGATCTGCCCCCCCAGTCACCCCTTACTCCAGCAGACTTACCAGCTGGATGCTGCTTTCCAAGCTGCAAGGCTGCATATCAGCAGTTGGATCGGTATCGGCCAGTATCGCTCGTTAATAATTGCCCATTGGTATCAGCTCAAAAAATCTTTATTGGTGTACACCTACTCTCATGTCCTTGTCTCAGCAGGGCCTGAGGTGATGGGGCTGACAGTTGGGACAGAAACCTTGAGAGTCTGACTCTGAACTCCCCTGAGTAGGGAACATTTAGCCCAGCACAAGGACCTGCCTTTCTGTCACCCCCAGCACGTTGGGTTTTGGAAGAAAGACCTTGATTTCTTGAGGGAACACAAGGGCCAAGGTCCAGGCCTATTCAGGCCCATTCCAGCAGAAGGAATACCAATCTTTGCCCCTTGCCAGCAGGGCAGGGACTAATCTGGAGTTTCTCTTCCCCACGCAGGAAGTGCCTGGCTCCTGAACGGAGCTGAGGAGGAGACTCCTGTGGAAGGGCCTGCAAACCTGGAGCCACCATGGACTTCCCCAGGGCATTTGGGTGAGATGGACTCCCGGAGATCTGAGACGGAGCAATGGCCCAAGAGTCAGGGGAGACCCCAAAAGCAGATGAAGAATGTAGCAGTGAACCAGGTAAGATCTCCAATTGGGCATGAGAGTGGAGAAGGGGCAGAACCCAGAAAGAGCCCTGAGTGCAGGTGTGTAGATGAGAGACGTAAAGATGCACTGGAAAGAAGCCCTCATCCAAGCCAAGACAGTGGGCAGGGTGTCAGAGGGAAGCAGGACCTCACTGCCAAGCAGAGGGGCAGAGCCCAGCCCTGCTCCAAGGTCAGGAAAACCTTTAACTACCCATCCCTCCTGGCTCTTCACAAGATAGGAAACACTGGGAAACTCTATGTATGTGTCAAGTGTGAGAAGCTGCCTCTCAACCCTGGTTGCTTACCTCCAGATCCATTCTGAAGAGCTCTCCCACTGCTTCACCAAATGTGGGAAGAGCTTTGTATGCCCCTCAGACCTGGACAAGCACCTATATGGACACAGGGGGGAAATGTCAGTACCGCTGTGTAATGTGTGGTAAGACCTTCCCCCATTTTTTCTCCCTGTCTTAGCACCAGCATGTTCACCTAGGGAGGAAGACACACTGCTGCACTGAGTGTAGGAAGAACTTCATCACCTGGCAAGACCTGTCCCAGCATCAGTGTGTCCAGAGCGGAGAGCAGTCACACCATGGCACAAAGTGTGCAAAGAGTTTCAGGCAGCTCTCCAACCTGGCTAGGCACTGGTGCATGCATGCAAGGGAGAAGCCACATCAGTGTTCAGAGTGTGGAAAGAGCTTCACTCATTCCTTCAGCCTGACTCAACACCAGCGTGTCCACACAGTGGAGAAGCCATATCGGTGCCTGGAGTGTGGTAAGAGCTTCACTCACTTCTTCAGCCTGGCTCAACACCAGCATATCCACACAGGGGAGAAGCCATATCAGTGCCCAGAGTGTGGTAAGAGCTTCACTCACTCGTTCAGCCTGGCTGAGCACCAGCGTATCCACACAGGAGAGAAGCCACATCAGTGCTCAGAATGTGGGAAGAGCTTCACTCGCTCCTTCAGCCTGGCTCAACACCAACGTATCCACACAGGGGAGAAGCCACATCAGTGCTCAGAGTGTGGGAAGACCTTCAACCATTCCAGAAACCTGAGAAGACACCGGCTTATCCACACGGGAGAGAAGCCACATCAGTGCTCGGAGTGTGGGAAGAGCTTCACTCGCTCCTTCAGCCTGGCTCAACACCAGCGTATCCACACAGGGGAGAAACCACATCAGTGCTCGGAGTGTGGGAAGAGCTTCACCCGATCCTCCCACCTGATCCAGCACCAGCTCATCCACAGAGAAGAAAAACCACATCAGTGCCTGGAGTGTGGGAAGAGCTTCACTCACTCCTTCAGCCTGGTGGAGCACCAGCGTATCCACACGGGAGAGAAGCCACATCAGTGCTTGCAGTGTGGTAAGAGCTTCACTCACTCCTCCAACCTGGCTCAACACCAGCGTATCCACACAGGAGAAAAACCGTATCAGTGCTTGGAGTGTGGGAAGAATTTCGCTCGCTCCACCAGCCTGGCTCAGCACCAGCGTATCCACAAAGGGGAGAAACCACATCAGTGTTTAGAGTGTGGGAAGAGCTACACCTACTCCTCTAACCTACTCCGGCACCAGCTCATCCACACGGGGGAGAAGCCACATCAGTGCTCAGAGTGTGGGAAGAGCTTCACTCAGTCCTTCCTCCTTGCTCAGCACCAGCGTATCCACACAGGGGAAAAACCATATCAGTGCTCAGCATGTGGGAAGAGCTTCACCCGATCCTCCCACCTGGCCCGGCACCAGCTCATCCACACAGAGAAGAAACCATTTCAGTTGCTCGGAGTGTTGGAAATGCTTCCCTCGCTCCTCCAAACTGACCCAGCACCAGTGCATGCATATCTGGGGACATCCATAATCCTTCCAGCAATGCCAGAAGGGCTTGGGGACATTTGCCTGCTCAGCACCCACCAGTGTCTTAATTCAGGCAAGGAGCCTCATGCTGGTGGACTGAGTTAAGCCATTGTTCAGCCCTTCTAGGCCCTGCAAAACTCAAAGAACACAGAGGCTGGCCTCCGAGTTTTGATGAGTGGGAGAGGTTAAAAACAAACACCTTGTGCAGAAGCCAGCCCAGTTGCTTGGGGAACTTGTGAAATTATCTTTAAATCAGCCTGGGCTTTGCCATCCCCATTATTCTGTAAAAGCAGGCAGTGCTCCCAGGGGAAGAAGTGCTTTTACAATAGGGTGTCTTCCCTAAGACATCTGGCTCTAACTGACACCCAAGGACTCTTCTTGGCTACCTCCCAGCTTTGTCTTCCCTCCTGAATCCAGGATTCTGGTATTTGAGGCTCTTGAGTTGCAAGATGTGGGACATTTATGTCTAGGAAAGCATTCCCTGCCCTATACCCCAAACTTGCCTTTCCTTCTCACCAGATTACCCCTTTCCCAGGCCTGCGCATGCCCATCAGGGTCTACAAGGAGCTGCTGGCACGACCAAAGGGAGCCCAATTTGGCAGGTTTTGGTTGTCATCCTCTCCAGAATTTTGCACTGGCAGGTGACGTGTGTGTTGGCTACAAAGGACCGACACACATGATCATAATAAATTCTAATTTATTGTATGGGATATGAAGTTACCAATAAAATCATAAAGGCAGACTTTGAATTATGGCGGGGTACTGGCTACCTTAACACACACTGACACATACTTACACACAATTACTGCAGTAGTAGTGTAGCACTGATGTCGCTTATACCTATCCAAGGCCCTACCGGCCTCCTGTTGATGGACAGTTGAAGCTTGTCCGTGGCAGTGTCTTGTTCATAAGGGGGTCACCAGCTTTGTCCTGTCTCAGTAGGTTGGGTGCTGGATGAGAGGGTGACACTGACGGTCACGCTTCACTGCCTTTTATCCCTTCTCTGGCAAACTTCCGTGATTTCCCCCAGCATCATCTTGGCTGCCCAATGTAGAGGTCACTGTCCTGCATGGGTCTTGAGTAGTGCATGACAGCTGTCAGTCAGTCACTGGGGTTTCTCCCAATGGTGCAGTTTAGGGAGTCCACCCTTGACTTGATTGACTTAATGGCTGTATTGTAATGGGTTACAGGAATAGGCAATAGGGTGGGTGATCAATCTCCTGCATTGATTAACTCAAACCGGATAGTTCCTCCTATCAGTCTGTGGCTTGGAGCTGTTAATTATTGCTGGTTAATTGTAACTGCAGCTGGATCTGCCTATTATAGTTTCATAGTAACTAGGGTCAGGAGGGACCTGATCAGATCATCTAGCCTCACCCCCTGCCACAGGCAGGAATGAATGCCGGGTTCACAAGACCCCAGACAGGTGATCATCTAACCTCTTTTTGAATTTGTCCAAGGTAGGGGTGAGGACCACTTCCTTAGGAAGTTGGTTCCAGATTCTGGCCACCCTAACTGTAAAATATTGCCTTCTGATCTCTAACCTAAACGCATTCTCCATCGGCTTATTACCATTGCTCCTCGTCACCCCAGATGGTGCTGGGGAGAATAGGGCTCTTCCTATTTGCTGATGATCTCCCCTGATGAGTTTGTAGGCAGCCACCAGGTTTACTTAATCAGTCACTCAGATTTGCTCCCATTCATTCAGGAAACCAGCCCCAATGCAGCAATGCAATTCCAGTGATTACAATTCCAATGCAGTCTTATAGTAATAGTTCTAGTAATACAAGGTATGACTTCAAAGAAAAATATATTTGTTGAAAGGTATAAAATACAGAATGCCAGGGTAAAGATGAGACGGATGAAATATAAAAAGAAATATACTTTAATCAATAAATGCACATGTGAGGTAATGAGGATTAATGGCTCCTGGGGACAATAAGATTCATAGATGTTAGGGTTGGAAGGGACCTCAGTAGGTCTTTGAGTCTGACCCCCTGCTCTGGGCAGGAAAGCGTGCTGGCCCCAGCCAGGTGCTTGTCCAGTCTCCTCTTGAAGACCCCCAATGTAGGGGAGAGCACCACCTCTCTTAGAAGCCCATTCCAGATTCTGGCAATCTTTACTGGTGAAGAAGTTCTTTCTAATGTCCAGCCTAAATCTGCTTTCTGTCAATTTGTGGCCATTAGTCCTAGTTACTCCAGGGGGTGCCCTAGTAAACAGACCATCTCCTATTCCCTGCTGCCCTCTTCTGATGAATTTATAGGCAGCCACATGATCACCTCTCAGCCTTCTCTTGTGAAGACTGAAGAGATTTTGGTTCCTCAGTCTCTCCTCGTAGGGCCTTGCCTGCAGGCCTCTGACCATACAAGTGGCCTCCTCTAAACCCTCTCAATTCTCTGCATCCCTCTTGAAGTGTGGCACCCAAAACTGGACTCAGTACTCCAACTGCGGCCTGACCACCACATAGAGGGGAAGCATCACCTCTCTGGCCCTGTTCGTCACGACAACTTGTGTTCATCTTGGAGTCAACTATGACTCCAAGATCCCTTTCTGCTGCTGTGCTGCTGAGAAGGCCCTCCCCCCGCCTGTAAGTGTGTTGGTAGTTCTTTTTGCCCAGGTGCAGCACTTTGCATTTGTTTTTGGTGAACTGCATCTTATTTCATTCTGCCCATTTTCCCAACCTGTCCAGATCAGCCTGGATCCATTCCCTACTTTCTGGTGTGTTAACTTTGCCCCAGAATTTGGTATTCTCTGCAAACTTGGACAGGATGCTCCCTACACCCTCATCCAAGTCATTGATGAAGACCTTGAATAGCACCGGTCCAAGGACTGAGCCTTGCGGGACTCCACTGCCCACATCTTTCCAGGTCAATATCAACCCATCCACCACCCCTCTGGGTGCGACCCCTAAGCCAATTTGCCACCTGCCTGTTGGTGGGCTGGTGTCCCTCCTGTGTTTATCTATCATCCAACTGGGAGATTTGTCTTGGTCTGTGTTTAGGAATACAGATCCAAATAACTCATTGAAGAGCTCAGCTTTGTCCCCCCTCTCTGTCACCAATTGGCATAGTTTGTCCTGTAGGGGTCCTATGCTATCCTGTGCCTTCCTTTTGCTCCCTATATACCTGAAGGACTTTTTGTTGTCCTTCATTTTTGTCGCCAGCCTGAGTTCCATGCTGCTTTGGTCTTCCTAACTGATTCCCTACAAGCGCAAGCCAGGGAGTATACTCCTCCCTGGTAGCTACCCCCTGTTTTCATAGCCTGTATACCTCTTTCTTTGCCCCTAGGCTTTCCTAGACTTCCCTGTTCAGCCAAGAGGGCTTCTTGGCCCCTTTGCCCCCCTTTATGTGCAATGGGATTGTCTCCTTCTGCGCCTGTAGGATCGCTCCCTTGAGGGCCCTTCCTGGACCCCCAATTCGCCAATGCTCTTGAGCTTTAACGCCTCACTAAGTACTCTCCTGAGCACATTGAAATTAGCCTTTCCAAAGTCTAGCACGTCAGCCCTGCTGGGTAGTTTACCCACCCTTCACCAGATAGTGAATTCAAGCAATCGATGGTCACTGTCCCCTAGGTTGCCTTGTACCTGCAGGTTCCCCACCAGGTCATTTCCCGTAGCTAACAAGTCCAGCAAGGCGTTTCCCCTAGTTGGACCATATACCTCCTGTGTTAGGTGGAGGTTCTGTATGCAGGTTGAGAACCTACATGAGCAGTTAGATTTGGCTGACTGCTCCTCTCAGCAGATGTCAGGGTAGATTAGGTCACCCATGACAACCACATCTCTCAACCACATGGCCTCTGAGAGCTGTCTGGAGAATTCCAGGTCTAGCTCATCCTCCTGGTGTGGCGGTCTATAGTAGACCCCCACTACCAAGTCCTTTTTCCCCCCGACCCCTAGCACTCGGCCCTTGATTATACAGGATGTATATTGTTCCTTAACATAGAGAGCAAGCCCCCCCCCCAGCTTTTCCCCCCCTCTATCCTGTCTGTACCACCTGTAA
>NW_005842872.1:584242-596015 GCF_000455745.1 Alligator sinensis
TAGTCCAACCAGGTCAAAGTTGTTGCTTGCAAGCAGGAGTGCAAGTTCCTCCTGCTTGTTCCCCATGCTCCTAGTATTAGTGTAGAGACATTTAAGCCCCCCGATGGGTGCCCTTGGTACCCCCTGTCCTGATGTCTATCGGGTCCCTTAGTGCTTACCTGAGGTGATCCAGTGCATTGCTTGTGGTTTGCTGATCCTAGGTTCTCCTTATCCTCTGTTTCCCTGTCCCCTGACAAACCTAGTTTCATAGTTGGTAGGATCGGAAGGGACCTGAACAGATTATCAAGTCTGACCCCCTGCCATGGGCAGAAAAGAATGCTAGGGTCAAATGACCCCGGCTAGGTGATTATCTAGCTTCCTTCTGAAGACCCCCAGGGTAGGAGCCAGCACCACTTCACTTGGAAGTTGGTTCCAGATCCTAACTGCCCTGGCTGTGAAGGTGTTAATCTTAACACCAATCAACCGGGTGTTGAAGGTGTTAATCATAACACCAATCAACCACACCTGCCTGCACTGCCACTCCAGCACTGAATCACAAACCAGCACCAAAAGCCTAACAGTGTCACCTCACAGAGCACGGACCACATTCAGGTCCTGTTTGTGCTTGTTGATCATGTACTGGTTTTGTAACAAATCCCAGACAAAACATAATTGGCTGCGTATGATCTTCAATCTTTCTATAATACCTACAATGCAAGTCTAAGCTACATCCTAAAGCTACCCCTAGCCTACCTTTACAAATCTTCCTTCAGTGTGCCCATAATGCAGACCTACTCCTTATCTGTAACTGTTCCAACAATTAGATCTTTTCCCATAATGCCAACCCTAAACCCTAGTTTTTCCCCAAATCTAAATCTAAATCATGCCAACCCTAAACCCTAGTTTAGGGTTTAACCCTAAACCCAACCGTAAACCCAACCCTAAACCCTAGTTTTTCCCCAAATCTAAATCTAAATCATGTACCCTACCATGAACCTGTGAACACTCCTCCTCACCCACACTTGAGCTGCTAACCCTATTTCTCACCTGCACTCTGAAGCTCACCATAGCACTCACCCTAACCCTAACTTGGACGAAAAATAGCCAACGACCCATGCTACACTTCAGCTTCTGTATATCGGTTCTATGTACACACGAAAATTTAAACACAATGAGGGTGGCATGCACAGTGAGATACTGGAAAATATCTTCCATGTTCTCTTACACTTTGTCATTTCTGTCATCCCTACACCACCAATGGCACTTTGGACAGCTCACCTCACAAACTCACTTAGTATTGCCCTTACAGGCTAACTTGTATCAAACACCAACATGCTGCAGGATTGGGATACTTGTGAGTGCCCCCCAGCCTTCCAACAAGCTGGGAATGTCCAATCACACTTCAAATCCAACCACACTGTAAGTGTATAGGTCCACCTGCCACTTTAAGAGCCTGCAGCTACCAGCAGTCAGGTGCTTGATGAGGGCAGCCATTTTGAATCTGTTTCTTCCTATATAAACAGTGCAATTGGCTGGGGAAAGACCTAGGAAGGACCTATCTTAACTGAAGGGTTGCTGCTATCATATGCAGGTAAGAGCACAAGCTGCAAAGGGGGGTCTAGGCAATCCTGATCCTGGACAGGACCTAAAACTGAACCCTGATGGCAGCGGGTTCTCACTGGCTGCTCCCACCACCATGGAATTCCCTACAAAATGCCCATCCACAGACCACACTGAAAATAAGGTAGACACCCAGAAAATAACATTAACCCCACAAACGTCCACCTCTCTCCACTACCCCTACCTAATCAATGCTCAAGCCAGCACCAAAAAGGTCTCACAACCAGCGCCACCCACAAGAAACACACCTACACTTTCCTCACCCTAAGACTGACCCTAAGCCAAGAACCTCACTCTGACTCGGACCCAGTCTCCATTCCAAATCACACCCTGCACCCACACTTAATCCTAAACCTATTCCCTAACCCTCACAGTCACCCAGAACGAGAGGCAAATTAGCACCACTTGGACACCCTAAGCCTAACCCAGACCCACTCACAAATTTTACACCTGATACCACACCCCAACCCCACCTCTAACCCTAACCCTAACCCTAATTTTAATCCATTCTCATACCCTAATCCTCACCCAGCCCATAACCTACACCCAGATACGCACTTGAACCCATTGCCACATACAATCCTCACCCCTAACCCGCACCAAAAAGAAGACTTCACCGTCTCTCCATACCGTAACCCACAACCTAACGCCAACCCGAAACGCAAAACAGATTTGCACACCGTAGCCACCGCCCTCCTCCTAACCCACTCCTCCATACATACGCAAACCACTCCCCTAACCCTAACACTCAGCCTAACCCTAAGATGCACCCACATTGTTTACAACACCTGTCCCATCACCCCAACCCATTCCCCACCCCAAATCCCAAACCACATTCAATTAAGAACCCACTCCCTCATCTACACACACACTCACTTCCGCATCCACTCCCCAACTCCAACACTCACCCAGACCCCACACAGCAACACAATGCATCTCTCCAACCTCTCCCTAACCCACAACCACGTGCATTTGCCCAACCACTCCCTAACCTGAACACTAAGCCTAACCCTAACCACCACCACAATCCATATAGACACATACTCCCCAAACCAAACGCTCTACCAAACCCAAACCCAGACCCACACTCATTCCTAACCCCACTCCTTTACACTAACCCATCACCCAACCCTAACCTGCACACACATTCATCTGACAACTCATTCCCAAACCTTAACACTCACCGTACCGCAAATCTGCACCCACACTCACTTTTTAGCCACTCCATAACAACAACCCCTACACGGACCATCACACAAATGCAAACTCATCTCTAGAGCCATTCTCTATCCTTAACCTGCACGCACGTTCATCTCCGCAACTCCTCTATAACACTACCCCTACTCCACACAAACACTCACTTTTACACCTCCTCCCTCTCCCTCACCCACATTCATTTTGACACCACTTCCATAACCCAAACCCATTCCCTAAAGCAACATTCAACCATGACTCATCTCTGGACCCATTTCCTAACCCTAACCCCTTCACAAACCCTAACCCGCAGCCCAATCCACTTCTCCACCCATTCCCTAACCCATTCCCTAACTCTAACATCAACCCCAATGCATTTCTACACCCACTCCCTAACCGCTTGCCTAACACTAAACCGAACCCCAACCCATTAGCACACCCATTCCCCAACCCTTTGCCTAACCGTAAACTGCACCGCAATCCATTTCCGCACCCATTCCCGAACCCTTTCGCGAACCATAACCACACCCTAATCCTCGTGCACGCCTCTTCCCGAACCCAAACCCCTTGCCTAACCCTAACACAGACCCCAATGCACTCGTGCAAACGATCCCTAACCCTAACCCGTACACCAGTCTCCTTATACAACCGTTCCCTAACCCCGACACTTCCCCTAACCCTAACCTGGACTCCCATTTCCTTGCGAAACTCTTCCCAAACCCTAACCCTAACCTAGCGGACCTCTTTAACCAATTCTTCACCTCCGTTTTCTTGTGCAGGGACCGGGACTTCCCTGCTGTGATAGAAGCCGGACGCGAGGGGATCGCCTTCAGACCTCAGGTTGGGGAGGACCGGGTTAGAGAGCTTCTGGAGGGGCTGGACGCGTTCAAGTCAGTGGGTCCGGATGCTCTCCACCCCAGGGTGCTGAGGGAGCTGGCTGGGGTTATTGCAGGGCCCCTGGCACGGCTCTACGAGCAATCGTGGTGCTTGGGCCAGGTGCCAGACGATTGGAAGGTAGCTAATGTGGTCCCCATCTTCAAAAAAGGGAAAAGGGAGGACCCGGGCAATTATAGGCCCGTCAGTCTTACCTCAATCCTGGGGAAGCTCTTTGAGAAGATCATCAAGGAGCACATTTGTGATGGGCCGGCATCCGAGATGATGCTCAGGGGCAATCAGCATGGATTTATTAGGGGGAGATCATGTCAGACCAACCTGATTGCCTTTTATGATCAGGTCACAAAGGCCATGGATGCAGGTGTCGCGGTGGATGTAGTCTTTCTGGACTTCAGCAAGGCCTTTGACACCGTCTCTCACCCCATCCTAATTAATAAACTAGGCGACTGTGGCATAGATGCCTACACGGTCAGATGGATTGCAGATTGGCTGAAGGGTCGCACTCAGAGGGTGGTGGTGGATGGATCATATTCGACTTGGGGGGAGGTGGGTAGTGGAGTCCCTCAGGGCTCGGTCCTGGGCCCTGCGCTGTTCAATGTCTTCATCAGCGATCTTGATGTTGGGGTGGAGAGCAACCTGTTTAAATTCGCTGATGACACCAAAATTTGGGGGGAGGTGAGCACGCTAGCAGGGAGAGAGAGATTGCAGAAGGATCTGGATAGGTTACAGGGGTGGGCAGACAGGAACAGGATGCGTTTCAATACGGACAAGTGCAGGGTGCTGCACTTGGGTAGTAGGAACCAGCAGCACACTTATACGATGGGGAACTCCCTACTTGAGAGCACGGAGGCGGAAAGGGATCTTGGTGTCATTATTGACTCCAAGATGAACATGGGCCGACAATGCGAGGTCATGGTTGGCAGGGCTAACCGGACCTTGTCGTGCATCCACAGGTGCATCTCGAGTAGAGCCAGGGAGGTGATCCTCCCCCTCTATGCGACGCTGGTCAGGCCGCAGCTGGAGTATTGTGTCCAGTTCTGTGCGCCCCATTTCAGGAGGGATGTGGACAACATGGAGAGGGTCCAGAGGAGGGCCACCCGCATGATCCGGGGACAACAGGGCAGACCCTACAGTGAGAGACTGCGGGACTTGAACCTATTCAGCCTCCACAAGAGAAGGCTGAGGGGGGACCTGGTGACCGTCTATAAACTCACTAGGGGGAACCAGAAGGGTTTGGGGGAGACGCTGTTTCCCCTAGCCCCTGCTGGCATAACAAGGAATAATGGGCACAAGTTGATGGAGAGGAGGTACAGATTGGACATCCGAAAAAACTACTTCACAGTCAGGGCGGCTAGGAGCTGGAACCAACTTCCAAGGGAGGTGGTGCTGGCCCCTACCCTGGGGATCTTTAAGAAGAGGCTGGATACTTACCTGGCTGGACTCATTTGAGTCCCGTTTTTGTTTTTAGGGTGAGTGGTTTTGTTTGTGTTTTTGGGTTGTTCTCCCGCCCTGGCGGGGGGTCGGGCTAGAAGATCTATTAGGTCCCTTCCAACCCTAAAACTATGAAAAAAAAAAAATGCTCATTGGCATTAATGCTAGCTTGAGTTTGGAGCAGTTATATGTTAAGACTATACACCGTGATCCAGGAGGATCGACGGTTCCCACAACAGTTTCTAAATGTTAAACTAACCTTTTCTGAATGTCCTTGACCTACTCAACTGTGACTTGCCACTAGAGGGCTGATAAGTAGGGGCCATATTAGGAGCTACAGCTCTGAATTGCCACTAAAGGGCTGGTAAGCCAGGATAGGCTTCTATCCCTGCTCTAGGTGGAGGTGTATAAGAGATGGGTTGGGGGGGAGGCAGGAAGATGAAGCTGGGAGGCAGAGAGTTAATGGGATGGGGGTAGGTAATGAAATGATAGGTAGAAAGGAAATGGAGGTGTGGGAGGATGTGAAATGAAGGAAGTCAACACTAAAGGATAAAATAAAATAAAATAAAAACAAGGAAAAAAAGAAGAATTTTAAAAAGAAATAAAGAGGTAGTAAATTGAATAGTTTCATAGATATTTCATACATGTTGGGGGCTGGAAGGGACCTTACAGATCATCAGGTCCAGTCCCCCTTCACTTGGGCAGGAAAGACTGCTGGGGTCAGATGACTCCAGCAAGGTAGGCATCAGGATGCTTTTTGAAGATTTCCAGGGTGGGTAACTGTACCACCTCTGTGGGGAGCCTATTCCAAACCCGGGATACCTGACTTGTAAAGAAGTTTTTCCTTATGTCTAGTTTGAAGCAATCTTCAATCACTTTGTGCCCATTATTTCTTGTCCTCCCCTGAGGGGCCTTGGTGAATAGTTGGTCCCCCAGGCCCTGATGTATTCCCCTGATATACTTATAGGCTGCCACCAAGTCCCCTCTGAGTCTTCCCTTCTCCAGGCTGTACAGTCCCAAGTCTTTCAGCCTCTCCTCATACGACCTGGTCTCTAGGCCTCTACTCATATGCATGGCCCTCCTTTGGACTTTCTCAGGCTTCTCCACATCGTTGCTGAAGTGTGGCACGCAGAACTAGACACAGTACTCTAGCTGTTGGCTCACCAAGGCAGAGTAGAATGGGAGCATGACATCCTTAGCCTTGCTCGAGATGCCTTGGTAGATGCATGCCAGTGTTTGATTCACTTTGCCATCTACAGCATTGCATTGGTGGCTCATGTTCATTTTGTTGTCTATCATGACAACCAGGTGTCATTCAATTGTGGTGCTGGCAAGCATAGCAATGCTGACCTTCTAAGTGTGTTGTGGATTATTCCTCCCTAGATAGAGCACTTTACATTTCTCTGTGTTAAATGACATCAGGTTGAAATTGCCCACCTCTCAAGCCTATCCAGGTCAGCCTGTATTGCCAGACTATCCTGACGCATGACCATGCTCCCCCATAGTTTGGTGTTGTAAGTGAATGTTTCTGGTTTAATACCCAAATCCAAATAATTGATGAACATGTTGAAAATGACTAGTCTGAGTACTGAGCCCTGAGGGGCACCACTGGTCACCTCCTGCCATGACGACTTAGTTCTGTCAATCACTATTCTCTGGGTCCTACCACAAAACCAGTTACCTAGCCACCGGACCATAAAGTAGTTGGGGCTGCATTTTCCCAATTTAACCATGAGGACATCATGGCAGACCTGGTTTAAGGCCTTTTTGAAATCTAAGTATATGACATCAACCTCCTTTCCCCTGTCCAGGTGGTGAGTTAGCTGATCATAGAAGGAAATGAGGTTGGTCTGGCATGACATGCCCGTAATGAAGCTATGTTGGCTATCGTTCAGAATACTGCCTTCTGTTAACCTGTTAGAGATGGAATCTTTAATAATTTTTTCCAGGATTTTACTAAAGATTGAGGTCAAACTGACTTGCCTGCAATTTCCCATGTCTTCCTTTCTCCCTTTCTTAAAGATAGGCACCACATTGGCCTTCTTTCAGTCTTCTGGAACCTCTCCAGTTAAAGAAGGTATTAAGTTAAAAAAGGTCTTGTATTTTAATAAATTGGGATTTGGGATTAGAGTTTGGGGGTTGTTGGGCATGTTTCCTGGGGTGGCTGGGATCTGGGAGTGGCAAGGAAAGGAGGTTTTGGAGGAGCTATTGCCTCTGCCTCTGCTTCTGCCTCTGCCCCAGCTAATGGGACTCCTATCCATCCCCCTACCTTGTTCCCTCCCACATCCTCACTAGATTTCACTCCTGGACCTGACCATGGCCTGCAACCTGGCTATCTGGCACGTGCTCTGTGGGATGTTTGCACGGGGTTTTGCCCCTGGGCATGGGAAGGTCACACCCCCAGGGCCAGGAGGGGGAGTTGCCTTGGTGCCAGAACTGCCCCCTTGGCAGTAGAGTTCAGTGGATGGAAAATGTATCCACATAGTACAGGAGGGTGGGGTAGGGGACACTGGATCCTGGGATTCTGAAGAACTGCAACTTGGGGACAGCTCATCTGTGGGGGTGACCACACATTAATGGAACTTCAGCTTGGTAGCATGGATCAGAGATAAACCTCTCCAGGAATGGCATAAATTTCAGCTACCTAAAGTGTGCTTAAAACTAGTTTTAGGTGTTAACCTGTGGACAATCGAGGGGTTAAGAGCTGCAGAAGCCATCTAAAATTAATGCTTACAGGCCCTTAGTCTCTCAGGTTCACATCAAGATAAGCAACTAGCTGAGGTCATACTATTAGATGTAAATTAGCTTTATAAAATGTGCTGAAGCTGCTTAACAGAATGGCATCCCTCAGGACTGAGTTATGCTTAGAAAACCTGGGGATGACAGTGAAAAGGTTGATCATGCCAGCCTTTTTGACAATACCAGGCAACCCTTCTCCCTCCCCCCCCGCCCACACACTAACCCTAATTTTAATCCATTCTCATACCCTAATCCTCACCCAGCCCATAACCTACACCCAGATACGCACTTGAACCCATTGCCACATACAATCCTCACCCCTAACCCGCACCAAAAAGAAGACTTCACCGTCTCTCCATACCGTAACCCACAACCTAACGCCAACCCGAAACGCAAAACAGATTTGCACACCGTAGCCACCGCCCTCCTCCTAACCCACTCCTCCATACATACGCAAACCACTCCCCTAACCCTAACACTCAGCCTAACCCTAAGATGCACCCACATTGTTTACAACACCTGTCCCATCACCCCAACCCATTCCCCACCCCAAATCCCAAACCACATTCAATTAAGAACCCACTCCCTCATCTACACACACACTCACTTCCGCATCCACTCCCCAACTCCAACACTCACCCAGACCCCACACAGCAACACAATGCATCTCTCCAACCTCTCCCTAACCCACAACCACGTGCATTTGCCCAACCACTCCCTAACCTGAACACTAAGCCTAACCCTAACCACCACCACAATCCATATAGACACATACTCCCCAAACCAAACGCTCTACCAAACCCAAACCCAGACCCACACTCATTCCTAACCCCACTCCTTTACACTAACCCATCACCCAACCCTAACCTGCACACACATTCATCTGACAACTCATTCCCAAACCTTAACACTCACCGTACCGCAAATCTGCACCCACACTCACTTTTTAGCCACTCCATAACAACAACCCCTACACGGACCATCACACAAATGCAAACTCATCTCTAGAGCCATTCTCTATCCTTAACCTGCACGCACGTTCATCTCCGCAACTCCTCTATAACACTACCCCTACTCCACACAAACACTCACTTTTACACCTCCTCCCTCTCCCTCACCCACATTCATTTTGACACCACTTCCATAACCCAAACCCATTCCCTAAAGCAACATTCAACCATGACTCATCTCTGGACCCATTTCCTAACCCTAACCCCTTCACAAACCCTAACCCGCAGCCCAATCCACTTCTCCACCCATTCCCTAACCCATTCCCTAACTCTAACATCAACCCCAATGCATTTCTACACCCACTCCCTAACCGCTTGCCTAACACTAAACCGAACCCCAACCCATTAGCACACCCATTCCCCAACCCTTTGCCTAACCGTAAACTGCACCGCAATCCATTTCCGCACCCATTCCCGAACCCTTTCGCGAACCATAACCACACCCTAATCCTCGTGCACGCCTCTTCCCGAACCCAAACCCCTTGCCTAACCCTAACACAGACCCCAATGCACTCGTGCAAACGATCCCTAACCCTAACCCGTACACCAGTCTCCTTATACAACCGTTCCCTAACCCCGACACTTCCCCTAACCCTAACCTGGACTCCCATTTCCTTGCGAAACTCTTCCCAAACCCTAACCCTAACCTAGCGGACCTCTTTAACCAATTCTTCACAACCCCTTGCCTAACCCTAACACAGACCCCAATGCACTCGTGCAAACGATCCCTAACCCTAACCCGTACACCAGTCTCCTTATACAACCGTTCCCTAACCCCGACACTTCCCCTAACCCTAACCTGGACTCCCATTTCCTTGCGAAACTCTTCCCAAACCCTAACCCTAACCTAGCGGACCTCTTTAACCAATTCTTCACCTCCGTTTTCGCTAACCCCATACCCCAACCCACTCATGCACCTCTTTCCTAACCCCTACCCTTTGCCTAACCCGACCACAACCACGATCCACTTCTCCATCTCTTCCCTAACCTTAATCCTTTCCCTAACCCAAACCTGGACCCTCATCCGCTTCTAGAACTGTTCCCTAACGCTAACCCATTGCCTAACCCTAACCCAAAGCCCAATCTCCTTGTAAACCCGTTCCCTACCCAGAACACTTTGCCTAACCCGACCCCGGACCCTGATCTGCTTGTACAACACCTCCCTAACCCTCTGTGCAATGCTAACCCACACCCCAATATTCTTGCATTCCCGTTCCCAAACCCTAACCCTCTGCCTAACCCTAACCTGGACCCCAATCCCCTTGTGCACCCATTCCCTAACCCTAACCCCCTCACTAAACCAAACCTGCACCCCTGTGCATGTGTACAACTGCTCCTTAACCCTAACCCCCAGCCAAACCCTCACCTCCACCCCTGCGCACTTGTGGACCCAATCCCTAACCAGAACCCCCTGCCTAACCAGAAACCCAGACTCCCGTCCACTCGTGGACTCGGCCCCTAACCCCCTGCCTAACGCTAACCTAGACCCCTGTGCACTTGTGAAACCATTCCCTAGTCCCAGCCCCCTGCCTAACCCTAACCCGGACCCTGTGCACACGTGGACCTGTTCCCTAACCCTAAACCCCTACCTACCCCTAACCTGGAACCCCGACCACTTCTGCACCTGGTCCCTAATCCTAACTCCTGTCCAACCGTCACCCAGACCCCCGTGAACTTGCGCACCAATTTCCTAACCCTCACACCCTGCCTAACCCTAACCCAGACCACTGTGCACCCGTTCCTGAAACCGAAACCCCCGCCTAACCCGAACCTGCACCCCTGTGCACGCGTCAACCCGTTCCCTAACCCCAAACCCCTACATAACCCTAACCCAGCCTCCCATGCACGCATTGCCTAACCCTAACCCCCTGCCAAAGCCTAACCTGCACCCCCGTCCAGTTTTGGACCCATTCCCTAACCCTCAACTCCTCCCTAACCCTAACCTGGATACCTGTGCACCGGCGGATCCGTTCCCTAACCATAACCCACTGCCTAACCCTAACCTGGAACCCTGTGCACTTGTGGACGCCTTCCCTAATCCGAAACCCCTGCCGAACCGAAACCCGGACCACCATACGCTTGTGGATCTAGTCCCAAACCCTAAACGCCTGCCTGACCCTAACCTGGAACACTGTGCACTTGTGCGCCCGTTCCTTAACCCGAAACCCCTGCCGAACCCTAACCTGGAACCCTGTTCACTCGTGAACCTCTTCCCTAACCCCAGGCCTAACCCTAACTTGGGCCCCTGTGCGCTTGTGGCCCCGTTCCCTAACCCCACCCCCCTGCCGAACCCTAACCTGGACCCCTGTGGACTTGTGGACCCGTTCCCTAACCCTAACCCCCTGCCTAACCCTAACCCGGACCCCTGTGCACTCGTGCACCTGTTCCCTAACCCTAAACCCCTACCTACCCCTAACCTGGAACCCCGTGCACTTGTGGACCCAGTCTCTAATCCTAACCCCCTGTTGTGGAAACACACGCAGCATACTTTTGGGTCAGGTCAGCAGAAGCTTTTATTTAAAAGAAACTACAGCTGTAGGGGGAACTCCAAAGTGACATGGATTTCCCAAGCACTTGGAAGCAGTTCCCCCCCCCAAGAGCAAAATCAGGGGGCTTATATACTTTTTAACAGTCGCTTACAACTCACGTGATCATATAATGAAATTAGCTAGAAAAGCAGCTATAAACATTACTTCATTACTTCTTTGCTGTTATCAGGATGAGAACTATGAAGGAGACAAAGGGAGAAATAACACTCCCTGCCTGCACCTGGAAATCAGAGTTGGCCGCGGTGAGCGAAGCAGTTGCAGAGGAGTTATAAAGAACAAACACTTTTTCTTATCTGTTCTACTATACAGAGCCAGCAATTTTCCACAAAGCGGTTATGTCATCTTATAACTAAAATA
>NW_005842872.1:599853-607917 GCF_000455745.1 Alligator sinensis
TGAGCGGTTTCCGCCCAAGCCGAAGAGGACTCCACATCCATCTCGTGGGGACTCTGGGTACACGGCAGGGTAAGAGACCCTGTGTGAGATCCAGAGGAGCGTGGCGGCCTGATCCACCGCCCACCTCTTCCCGTCTTCGAACGCGACTTTTATAAGACGTATTTATGATTTCTATTTTGGTGGCTCGTTCACCCAGAGCATCCGGAGCTCTGCACCGTGGAGCCTAGCAACCTCCACGAGACCGTCTGTGTTGTCTGTCTGTAACTGCAACTCAATCAAGTTTTCCAGCCTACACCACTGCCATCTCGGTGTAAGTAAACAATCTTTAAAACTACCGATACGCGTCTGTGCCTAATTCCAGCTCGACGGCCTTCCCTCTCCGCCCCGGCGTGCCCGGGCTGCTGGCCACAGCCCGCGTGCAGCACAAAAAAGGGCTCGGGTCGCTCCCGGCCCGCACAACTATTACTAGAAATTAATTTTAAGAAAATAATCTTGCCTGTGATCTACACATGATTCCAGATTCAAATAAAGTCAGCATGTTCAAATAAATGCACAAATAAAGTATGTTTTTCAACTTTGGACCAAGTATTAGGACACAAAGTACATCTTATGAAGTCCCAGAAGCACAGGGAGAGGTTAGAGAAGTTTTAGAATCTTTTATTGTGTGGTTTTAAGAGTAGATCAAATCAGTCTGGGATAGGCCAGGTATCCAGGATTCAGGTGGAGTTCAAAACAACAAACCAGATGATCTACTGATTTTTTTGCAACCCCACATTTCTTTGTGAATATCACACATTGATTAAATAAACATGGTGGATTTCAATATTAAAAATATTGCTACTATGAATTATCAATGTACACGTCAAAGTGTCTGGAAAAAATGGCTCAACTACTTAAAAGCATTTAAAAAGCACTTAACCTCTCAAAAATTAACTGAAATGAACTTTAAATTTTTTTCCATAACAAATTCACCCATTTGGTCAAAAGCAGATGAGAGACATACATGTGTAAAGAGTATTTAAAATGAGTTATACCTACCAAAAAGCTGGGAGTAATAATGGAAGTGTCTTCTCAAGCCTAGCCATGATATTATGATTTATATGATGTGTATGCACATTTATCACAAAAATAACTTACTCTGTTGTTTCTCCTTCCAGCAGCTGGTCTGGATATAATCTATATAATCTTTTTCAATGGTTTTCTCTAGCTCTTGAAGTTCTGCTCCTTGATAGTTCTTTTCAAAGTTTTTATCAACATAGTAAGGCACTTGCAAGTTCTGTGTTTCTCTACCAACAACATGACCTATGGATCTGTGAAAGCAACATGGATAAATGCATGTATAAAGCAGTACAGAAATGTTAGGAAAAGAAAAATTAAAAATTAAGGAGGGAGACTGTGCTCCTCTGTTTCTACTGGTACAGAGGATCACATTTCCTGTTGTAACTTTTTCCACAGTTACCAAAGAACTTTCAATCATTTAGTAAAATATTACTTATCTCGCTTTTCCATAGTGAACCTTTCACTTTCATTATAGATAAAGTTTGTTGAAGAAACAGAAGGAAGGCAGCAAACACCTAAAGGTATTTATACTTTTATAAATGTGATCTAAAAGGAGCTGACTCCAAATTGATATTACCCACATTTAAACACCTGTTGAACCACACACTAGAGTAAACAAATGCTGGGTTTTTCTGAATCATTCTTGATAATTTGGCTAAGTAACTTGCAAAATTTTAAAACAAGCAAAAAAATTCTGTTTCTTTTGTGTTTTCTTGCACCTTCTGGCAGCCTCCAGTCAATACCCATGGAAAATACTAGAGGAACTTAACAAGTGCTGTGCTCTAAGTACGCATGCATGACACATGGGCCCATTATACATGAAGGTACAAAGTGACGGTTGCCCATTTAACTTAGAATTCTGCTATCTCACATCAGTAAAGAGGTGGTTAATCAGACAGAAAGACAAGGCAAAGTGGCACCTTAAATACTAATTGGTTCAGAGGCATGCGCTTTTCATAGGCTTTTTTCTGATCATCTGAAAAAGTAGACTATCACCTATGAAAGTACATGCCTCTGAACCAGTAAATCAGTCAGAAGGTAGGGCAGGGTGGCAACTTTAAAATTATCTCACATTCTATTTTTCACCCACATCAAGGAAAGTTATAAGATCTTGTTGAAATAAGACTAATCAGGAGAGAGCTAGGTACAACTTCCCTCTAACAATTTGAACCGTCAGGTAAAGTAACTGGTCTGTGGGATGTCTCAAGATCTCAGAACAACAGCAGTTTCCCTATGCCTGAAGAAGGGAACTTGTGCCTGAAAAGCCTGCAGAGAACTTTGTTCCAACTACTCAGTTGGTCTAATAAAAGATATCGCATCTACCAAAGAACCTTGTCTGCCTGTGTCCTTAGACCAACAGCTACAACCAAAAACCCTTTCAGAGCACCGCACAGTTAGGGGAGATGTGTACAGCTAGCTAATCTACCACCTCCACTGGCTTCAAACTACTTTCTTCTCTTTCTGGTTTGTTTTTGTTTACTTAGTAAGTCTCTTTGCAGCTTCATAGATTTCATAGATGTTAGGGTCAGAAGGGACCTCAGTAGGTCATCGAGTCCAACCCTCTGCCCTGGGCAGGAAAGAGCGGTGGGGTCAGATGACCCCAGCTAGGTGCTTGTCCAGTCTCCTCTTAAAGACCTCCAAGGTAGGGGACAGCACCACCTCTCTCAGAAGCCCATTCCAGATTCTGGTAAGCCTTACTGTGAAGAAGTTCTTTCTAATGTCCAGTCTAAATCTGCTCTCTGCCAGTTTGTGGCCATTGTTTCTAGTAACTCCAAGGGGTGCCCTGGTAACTAGAGCATCCTATTCTTTGCTATTCCCCCCTGACGAATCTGTAGATGGCCACTAGATCCCCCCTCAGCCTTCAGATTTACTGCCCTGAATGAAACACCAGGAACTCAAGGAATGACTGTCACACTATCTCCTATGAGTCTTTCCCCCTCCATGACTCAGTTTATTTCTTTGTCCCTTCATTTTGTTGACTGAACCTGCTTTTCTTCTTCTTACAAAGTCCTGGGGGACAGATCTTAATGCCCCCATGTCCCCCTTCTCCCCTCACATTTTTCAAAAGGAAGTTTGATGAGGTTTTTTTTTAATACTTATTTTCAAATAATTAAATGTGCTTACATGCAGGGCTGATGCATGACTATTTTGATAAAATGTGAGGGGTGCAGCAAGAGGAACAGCCTATTTGGGGGCCAACTGAAGAACTTCAACTGAGGCTGAAATCAACAACTGAAAAGAGTAGTGGAGAAGCAGCTTTCTGTCTGCCAGGCAGGCACAGTGACATCTTGTGGTAAAAACAGAACAATTTATTAGACATATTAAAGTAACTACCTTCTATATAAATGCTCAGTATGACAGACCAGCCCCAACAACTTCATAAAAATCACAGAATCATAGAAAATTGTGGTCGGAAGGGACCTCAAGGGCAAAAAGCGGGACCAGCCCCAACTAGATTATCCCAGCCAAGGTTTTGTCTAGCTAGGTCTTAAAAACCTCCAAGGATGGAGACTCCACGATCTCTCTGGATAACCTGTTCCAGTGTTTTACTACCGTCCTTGAGAAAAAAGTTTTTCCTAATATCTAACCTAAACTTCCCTTGCTGCAACTTGAGACCGCTGCTCCTTGTTCAGTCATCTACCATCAGTGAGAACAGTCTAGTCCCATCCTCTTTTGAATCCCACTTTAGGTAGTTAAAGGCTGCTATTAAGTCCCCTCAGTCTCCTCTTCTCTAGACTAAATAAGCCCAGTTCCCTCAGCCTCTCCTTGTAAGTCATGTCCCCCAGCCCCTTAAACATTTTTGTTGCCCTTTGCTGGACTTTCTCCAACATGTCCACATCCTTTCTGTAGTGGGGGGCCCAAAACTGGACACAGTACTCCAAATGTGGCCTCATCAGTGCTGAATACAGGGAAATAATCATTTCCCTTGACTTGCCGGCAACACACGAGAATAGGATGGGGTTCAACATAGACAAACGCAGGGTGCTGCACCTTGGGAGAAGGAATCCACAGCATACATACAGGCTGGGGAGTTCCCTTGAAAGCACAGAGGCGGAAAGGGATCTCAGAGTCATTATTGACTCCAAGATGGACATGAGCCGCCAATGCCAGACTGCAGCCAGCAAGACCAGCCATACCTTGTTGTCGTGGAAACACACGCAGCATACTTTTGGGTCAGGTCAGCAGAAGCTTTTATTTAAAAGAAACTACAGCTGTAGGGGGGGATTCCAAAGTGACATGGATTTCCCAAGCACTTGGAAGGGGTCCCCCCCCAAGAGCAAAATCAGGAGGCTTATATATTTTTTAACAGTTGCTTACAACTCACGTGATCATATAGTGAAATTAGCATGAAAAGCGGCTATAACATTACTTTATTATTTCTTTGCTGTAATCAGGATGGGAACTAATGGGCGAGGCGAGGTTAGTTCACAAACCTCCTTCTTGCACCTGCAAATCAGAGTTGTACATACTTTTTGCTATCTTAAGGCCGCGGTGAGCGAAGCAGTTGCAGAGGAGTTACAAAGAACAAACACTTTCTCTTATCTGTTCTACTATACAGAGCCAGCAATTCTCCACAAAGCGGTTATGTCATCTTATAACTAAAATAGTCAAAGTTTAAGGCATATATTTTTTCTGATTCCACACCCCTGTCCAACCCTAACCCGGACCCCCGTGCACTTGCTCACCGATTTCCTAACCCTCACCCCCTGCCTAACCCTAACCCAGACCACTGTGCACCTGTGGACCAGTTCCTGAAACCGAAACCCCTGCCTAACCCTAACCTGCACCCCTGTGCACTCGTGGACCCGTTGCCTAACCCCAAACCCCTGCCTAAGCCTAACCTGGACGCCCGTGCACTCGTGGACCTGTTCCCTAACCATAACGCCCTGCCGAAGCCTAACCTGCACCCCCGTCCAGTTTTGGACCCCTTCCCTGACCCTCAACTCCTGCCTAACCCTAACCTAGACCCCTGTGCACCTGTTCCTGAACCCCCTGCCTAAACCTAACCTGGAACCCTGTGCACTTGTAGACCCCTTCCCTAATATAAAACCCCTACCTAACCGGAAACCGGACCACCATTCACTTGCACACCTATTCCCAAACCCCTGCCTAACCCGAACCCGGACCACTGTGCACTTGTGCACCCGTTACTGAAACCGAAACCCCTGTCAAACCCTAACCTGCAACCCTGTTCACTCGTGGACCTGTTCCCTAAACCTAACCCCCCTGCCTAACCCTAACCCAGACTCCTGTGCACTCGTGGACACGTTCCCTACTCCTAACCCCCTGCCTAACCCTAAGCTGGGCCCCTGTGCACTTGTGGACCCGTTCCCTAAACCCAACACCCTGCCTAAACTGGACCACGGTGCACTCGTGGACCCGTTCCCTAACCCTAACCCCCTCCCTAGCCCTAACCTGGACCCCTGTGCACTTCTGGACCCCTTCCCTAATCTTAATCCCTTGCCTCACCGTAACCCGAACCCCCATGCACTTGTGGACCTATGCCCTAACCCTAATCCCCTGCCTAACCCTAACCCGGACCCCCGTCAACTTGTGCACATGTTCCGAAACCCTAAACCCTGCCTAATGCTAACCTGCACCCCTGCGCACTCATGGAACTCTTCCTTAACACTAAATCCCTGCCTAACGCTAACGTGGACTCCTGTGAACTCTTGGACCCGTTCCCTAACCCTAACCCCCTACCTAGCCCTAAGCCGGACCCCTGCGCACTTGTGGACCTCGTCCCTAACCCTAACACCCTTCGCAGCCCTAACCTGGACCCCTGTGCACTCGTGGACCCGTGGCCTAATCCTAACCCCCTGCCTAACCATAACCCGGATCCCCGTGCAGTTGCAAACCTATTCCCTAACCCTAAACCCCTGCCTAACCCTAACCTGCACCCCTGTACACTTGTCCACCCGTTCCCTAACCCTAACCTCCTACCTAGCCCTAATCCGGACCCCTGCGCACTCGTGGACCTCTTCCCTAACCCTAACAACCTTCCCAGCCCTAACCTGGACCCCTGTGCCCTCGTGGACCCGTGGCCTCATCCTAACCCCCTGCCTAACCCTAACCCGGACTCCTGTGCACTTGTCGACCCGTTCCTTAACCCTAACCCCCTGCTAACCCTAACCTGCACCCCTGTACACTTGTCCACCCGTTCCCTAACCCTAACCTCCTACCTAGCCCTAATCCGGACCCCTGCGCACTCGTGGACCTCTTCCCTAACCCTAACAACCTTCCCAGCCCTAACCTGGACCCCTGTGCACTCGTGGACCCGTGGCCTCATCCTAACCCCCTGCCTAACCGTAACCCGGATCCCCGTGCACTTGCGGACCTATTCCCTAACCCTAAACCCCTGCCTAACCCTAACCCGGACCACTGTGCACTTGTGGACCGGTTCCTGAACCCGAAACCCCTGCCTAACCCTAACCTGCACCCCTGCGCACTCGTGGACCCGTTCCCTAAACCTAACCCCTGCCTCATCCTCACCCGGACTGCAGTACACTCGTGCACCCGTTCCCTAAACCTAACCCCCTGTATAACCCTAACCCAGACTCCTGTGCACTTGTCGACCCGTTCCTTAACCCTAACCCCTGCTAACCCTAACCTGAACCCCTGTGCAATTGTCCACCCGTTTCCTAACCCTAACCCCCTGACTAACCCTAACCCGGACCCCTGTGCACTTGTGGACCTCTTCCCTAAGCCTAACACCTTTCCCAGCCCTAAACTGGACCCCTGTGCACTCGTGGACCTGTGGCCACATCCTAACCCCCTGCCTAACCGTAACCCGGTTCCCCGTGCAGTTGCGGACCTACTCCCTAACCCAAAACCCCTGCCTAACCCTAACCCGGACCACTGTGCAATCGTGGACCTGTTCCTGAACCCGAAACCCCTGCCTAACCCTAACCTTCACCCTTGCGCACTCGTGGACCCGTTCCCTAACCCTAACCCCTGCCTCATCCTCACCCGTACTGCAGTGCACTTGTGCACCCGTTCCCTAACCCTAACCCCCTACCTAACCCTAACCCAGACTCCTGTGCACTTGTCGACCCGTTCCTTAACCCTAACCCCCTGCTAACCCTAACCTGCACCCCTGTACACTTGTCCACCCGTTCCCTAACCCTAACCTCCTACCTAGCCCTAATCCGGACCCCTGCGCACTCGTGGACCTCTTCCCTAACCCTAACAACCTTCCCAGCCCTAACCTGGACCCCTGTGCACTCGTGGACCCAAGGCCACATCCTAACGCCCTGCCTAACCGTAACCCGGATCCCCGTGCAGTTGCGGACCTATTCCCTAACCCTAAACCCCTGCCTAACCCTAACACGGACCACTGTGCACTTGTGGACCCGTTCCTTAACCCGAAACCCCTGCCTAACCCTAACCCTAACCCCTGCGCACTCGTGGACCCGTTCCCTAAACCTAACCCCTGCCTCATCCTCACCCGGACTGCAGTACACTCGTGCACCCGTTCCCTAAACCTAACCCCCTGTATAACCCTAACCCAGACTCCTGTGCACTTGTCGACCCGTTCCTTAACCCTAACCCCCTGCTAACCCTAACCTGCACCCCTGTGCACTTGTCCACCCGTTCCCTAACCCTAACCCACTGACTAACCCTAACCCGGACCCCTGTGCACTCGTGGACCTCTTCCCTAACCGTAAACCCCTGCCTAGCCCTAACCTGGATCCCTGGGCACTTGTGGACCCCTTACCTAATCACAACCCCCTGCCTAACCATAACCCAGATCCCTGTGCAGTTGCGGACCCGTTCCCTAACCCTAAACCCCTGCCTAACCCTAACCTGCACCCCTGCGCATTCGTGGACCCGTTCCCTAACCCTAACCCCTGCATAATCCTCACCCGGACTGCAGTGCACTCGTGCACCCGTTCCCTAACCCTAACCCCCTGCCTAACCCTAACCCGGACTCCTGTGCACTTGTCGACCCATTCCTTAACCCTAACCCCCTGCTAACCCTAACCTGCACCCCTGTGCACTCGT
>NW_005842872.1:610780-620785 GCF_000455745.1 Alligator sinensis
CTTGTCTGGAGGAGTGTGTCTTGGCCAGGCACCGCTTGGACAGTGTTCCAGTGGGTGGCTGGCCTCGGAACTGTACTCGGGGGTCCCTTCTTCTGTTCACTTGTGCCCTTTGTGGTGAATGGCCTGTTCTGTCCCTCATAGGATCCTGCCCCGGGGGGATGGAAATGAATGCTGCTTCACGGAGTGGAGCCGAGCAGTGCCCACGGAGGTGGAAGCAGGAGGAATTGAATGCTGTGAGGTGTGTTGGCGCCCAGTCCCTAACCCGAACCCAAGCCTGGATTTATTTGTGCGCCCTTTCCCTAACCTGCACCACTACTCATTGTCAAACCTGTTCCCTAACCCTTTGCCTCACCGTAACCGAGACCCGGATTCATTCGCGGACCCATTCCGTTAACCGAACCAACACCGGACTCATTTCTGAACCCATTCCTTAACAGTAACCTGGCCCCATATTCATTTAGGAACCCCTTCTGTAATGCTAACTGGTTCCCTAACCGTCATCCAGACCCAGACTCATGTCTGGAGCTGTTCTCTAACTGTAACCCTTTGCCTGACTCAAACCCAGACCTGAGCTTATTTCTAGACCCATTCTCTAACCCTAACCCATGCCCTGATCCAGCTGAGGACCCATTCCCTAACTAACATGCGCCGCAACTCGACCCTGCACTAAGATACATACGTGGACCGCAAGGGGAAAACCACAATGGTTCTAGTCTGCCACTTTGCTTGCGAGTGAGTCATGTAGCCAGGTCATGACCTTGCTGTTACAGACTGGTTTAAACAAGTTTTTTTTCTCCAGGATCAGGTTGAAGACACGTGCAGACTTGTCTGCGTCGCGGCTACTGGTGATCGGTTTATACTGTTGCTATGCTTATGACATCACCTTTTCTATATGACCCCTTCACTGCCTATGTTCAGAGTCACACCTCATGGCAAAAATCTGAATTCGTGTATGATGCTGACCAGGAAGGCTTTCTTGATTGGACTACGTCTGTAAACCTCCATTGGCCTGTTCGTTTCAACCTCTGCCCAACAAACCAGGGGATGAAGTTGTCCCCCACAGTTTTCTGTGTTCAGAAGTGGGACTCAGCGGAACACAGAGTTGGGAGCTTGAAGAGTCTGGAGACACAGCTGACACCCGTGGCGCCAACATTCAGACGTAAGGGATCCTACCTAAGAAATCTCATTTCACGTGTCTCAGTGTGCCCTGGCCTGGACAAGTAACGTCCTCTTGGCGGTACTCGTTATGTTGATAACTGTAAGACTTAAGTTATTTTATCTGACTGACTGAAAGATACTTCAGTTGAAACGGACTGACGGGGGATCCCTGACAGGTACACTGTTCTGATTTTGTCTGGGGACGCCTAGACTTTTCTCTGTTTATCCCTTTGGCTTTCTAGCCTCTAACAGTCTGTCCTGACAGCTCTGATGTATATTGGAGAGACTGTCACGTGTCCCTCCCTTGTGTCTGGGTCACGGGCAGCCGCCCCAAGTTGGCCGCTTGCGAGCCAATCTTGAAAGCAAGGGTTCGTGTTCCAGTTTGTGCATTCCTTTTGTGTCTCTGGCACCGGGCATCGCTCTGACGAACCCGTTTCCCCTTCCTCTTGTGTTTCTGTTAAATCTCTCCTGGATTTGTTATATTATCCTGGCAATGGGTCGAGGATCCTCTTGGCCAGACCCAAAAACACCTTTGGCGTACATGTGTAACGAATATGGAACTAAATTGGGTCCAAGGAAGCAAAAGCGCTGAGTTAAATTGGCACGTGCCTGCAATCGTGACACCTATGAAAACCCTGGGTTACAGCTTCCTGATAAAGGAACCTTTGATCCCGAAAAAATAAATTACCTGACGGGATTCTTAGAGATCCCCGAGCCAAAGCAGATGACATATTGGTACCTATGGTATAATGAAGCTTAGAAAAGAAAACAAAAATCTATTGAGACTAGTCTCAGAGACTCTAATGATAAATTGAAAAGGCAATTGGCTACATTAAAGGAGCAACAATGGGGGCGGCCTCCTATAAAAGAGAAAACCCCTAGTGTTCCACCAGCTCCAAGTTGGCCTCCAACATATAAAAACCGTTACCCTAGTAGTCCGGCACCCAACGTTACCTGCACCCGAGAAGATAGGGAAGCCCTACGAGATTCCTGGGTACCTAGTCCTGTTCCTCCTCCTCCTCCTGCCCAAATAGTCAGCCGTGCGCCTGCTGCAGCTAGCTGTTCACCTACAGAGCCACCAGCAAGCCTGCTTTCTCCCCCAGCTTCAAGTAAATTAGACTCCAATGATGATTACCTACCTAGTATGTGAGAAGTTAAGAAAAATTTAAAGTCTGAATTAAGGCCCTTATACAAGGAGAAGAATATCCAAAGAGGTTCGAATGGGCAGACTGTAATAACCCTATATGCCCAAGAGGGAGGAAGAGTGATGGTGACCACCTTCGGAGACCCGCGGTATTTTAAGTCAACTGTTCTCTGCCCATTGCGACAATACCCGCCTCAAATACCAGGAGGCCAACGGACTGTCGGTCATGTCCCGTTGACGGCTAGCGATATCACTATCTGTTGTAATACCTTTCCAAAACTCAGAGAAAGCCCTTCTGACTTTAGAGGTAAGTTGCAGCAGGTCTTCGGTATTGACAGTCCCACAGTGTCTCCCGTACACTGGCTCTTAAATAGTCTGTTACATCCATAACAGAAATGACTCCTACTTGCAGAAAGTAGGAATATTCCGGATGGCACCCCTTTGCCCCAAAACGGTTACCAGTATGACGACAATCCAGGGCTGCAAAATTTACGAAATGCTAGGGCTACTTTGCTACATGCCATTACCAGAGTAGCTCAGACTCATGTAGATTGGACAAAAGTAGCAACTTGCAGACAAAATCCTGACGAGCATCCCGCCGAGTTTCAAAATCGACTTTGTGCAGCCATCCGCAGACATACCGGCATTGATCCTGCGGCAGGTGACGTGTGAGGGTGGATAGTTACCATCGACGTAAAGAATTTACGGCCACAGTGACAAGAACCGTTACAGCACTTGGTGTAGGCTGGAACCACAAAAGAAAAGACTGAAATGGTTCAGGCATCTATCGATTTACTGGGAACAGCAGCACGTGGAAAAGGAAAAAAGAAAAGAACTGAAGACTAACCTAATGGCTTTGAAAATGCAACATTTAGAACAAAAGCGGCGTACTGATCCTCGCCCGTACGCCCAACCTGGCCAGGACTTTTATCCTGGGGCCCCAATGTCCGATCAGAGCTCTCACCCAAATTGTAGCTGCAGAGCAAGTGCACCTCCTTTTCAGCTGCATTCCCAGCGTGGACCGCGTCCAGATGACATTTGTAAGTATTGCCAGCAACGAGGGCGTTGGAAAACAAACTGCCCAACCTGGCCTCAACCAGTCCGCTCTCTAGCTTTCCACTCTCCAAAATCTCCCCTCTATTACAGCTGCCGATAATGTGACTACTGTTCGTTGCAATGTTTTAAACCCTGCCTCTCTGTTACCTTTCCTGCACGATGGAGATACTCGCTTGTTAAGTCATGACTGCATTACTCAAACAGATCAGGTATTTGCTTCGCGTCCAGATCTCACAGATCCACCTCTAGTTAACCCTGATTGTTGTTTTTTTCTTGCAGACGGCTCCTGCAAAAGAGACGCGACTGGGCAACTTTGCGCTCATTCTGCTGTATGTTTGCCACATGCAGTCATTGAAGCTCACAGTCTTCCTGGTACGCGGAGCACGCAACCCGCTGAACTACTGTCCTTAACCCGTGCCTGTATTCTAGCTGGAAATCAGTCTGTTAATCTTTATACTGATTCCCACTAGGCCTTTACAGTGTGCCATTCCACAGGTCAGATTTGGAAGCATCGTGGATTCCTTACCTCGTCTGGGACTCCTATTCTGCATGCTCTTTTAACTTTTAATGCCTGGCTGGATGCAATTTTACTCCCTAAACAGATTTCTGTTATCCACTGCCAAGGTCATGCAGGAGCTTCTGATGATGTGAGCAAAGGAAATGCTTGTGCAGATAAACATGCGCAGCATGCAGCGCTTGATGGTACCTTACTTGCCGTTCCCTGTTGTCTAGTCCTTGATCTCTCAACCTCTAACATTTCTCTTCTCCAGGACGCAGCTCCAGAATCTGGAAAACTGGCGTGGCTGTCTGCCCGGCTGCATCTTACATTCTGACACCTTGTGCAAGTCTCCTGACGGGCGCATCATTGCCCCTAAATCCCTTGTCCCTCCTCTTGCACACGCATCCCATGAAATGCGACGTGCGTGCAAAACGGGGGTAGCAGGAAACACTCGAAGATACCGGTATGCGCCCACTATACATGCGCAAGCGGAAAGGATCTCACAAACTTGTGCGATATGCTTGCAACATGGGAGTAGCCAACCCACATGTGTCCAGGCTAGCGCCACTCCCTGGTCTTATGGACCATTTCGAAACTTACAAGTCAGTGTCCGTGATTTACTGGCTAGCAAAGGGCTCAAGCATGTCCTGGTCATCGTGTCTCACTTCAGTGGGTGGACAGAAGCTTACCCCACTAGAAGAGCAGATGCAGTCTCTGTAGCAAAGACGTTAATGACCGACTTGATTCCACAAGTTGGCATACCGCTGACATTAGATTCAGATCAGGGACCGCATTTTACTTCTCAAGTCCAAAAGCTTCTGGCTACTGCTGTAGGATTTACGTGCAAATTTCAGACACCCTATCATCCAGCAAACTCACGGAAGGTACCACGCATTACCCGAGACAGTACATCAAAATGACCCAAACTTTGTAAGCAAACAGGACTTTCTTGGCCCGACATGCTACCGCACCTCAGGAACATGCCTAGTACAAAACATGGACCTACGCCATATGACATTTCATTTGGTAGACGTTTGCACGTGGGTTTAAACCCTATCAAAGAGATTAAAGCAGTCGATCTGTTAGAAGGTCATGACAGTGTGTTAAGTTACTGCAAAGGACTCACGAAGACTGTCAAAGCTGTATTTCCACAGGTCAGTGCTGCTTTACCCATTCCAACTGATGTTCCCTGCCATGCTTTGAGACCCGGAGATTGGGTCCTAGTAAAGGAATTTCGCCCAAAGGACTGCCTGCAACCTAGATGAAATGGACCCTAGCAAGTCCTGCTAACCACTAATACTGCCGTAAAGGTGGATGGAAATTCCGCCTGGATACACACATCTCATTGCAAAAGGACATTAATGCCAAAGACGGAAGAACAAATCAACCCAGCACCAGCCCAGTTGGAATTAGATCCCACTCAAACGGAAACTGAGGAAGAAGGTCTCCAAGAAACGAATGAGGATACCCTTCACCTTGCTGAGCCCCCTCACAACGGTAACCTTCGTCCTAGAAGATGAGCCAAGAAAAGGTAACTGATCAGTGTTATTAACGTCAAGGTGAACTCATAGACAAGAAACCCCAGAAGACTTGCCTGCAGAGGCAAGCCAAGCAATACTTGTCAACATGACGGCTAAGTTCATGACGGCTACAGTGCTACTCAATTCAGCCGTATTGGGTGCCCTGAATGTATACCTAGGTCTGCTACAGAAGGTATCAATAGGCCAAAACGTCTCAGATTGCTGGGTGTGCGGTCTTAGTCCGCGGGCTTAGAGCGAAGGATTCCTTCTGATACCTCGCCCTTGAGTTTAGAAAATTTAACTGTGCGGGGGGCAGACCCAAAAAATGACACTCGGACTGAGGCAAGGTACCTTATGGTGCTTCCTTTACAGGGAGAAGTGTGTTGGGTACACAAGTACTCCCAGGCACATTTTTATTCGCTGGGAAATAGTAGTTGTAAACATTATGATATGGGAAAAGGAGTGTGGCTGAACAATCATACTGAAGAGAGAACATGGTGCCAAAGTGTTAACGGAGGGTATAGGCCACCTAACCACACTAGCTGACCTGGTGCAGTATCCTGCAAACCAATGAAGTGGTCGCATATCGCCATATAGGAATGCTTATTTTTAGGAGGACATTGCTATAGACGTGGCACCATGAAGTCACCATCTCCTGACAGTCTGGGAAGGCCACCTCCTACTGGAGGTCGGTTTACCTGAGACAGGTACGATGGCTCCTTTAGTAATAACCTGGCCCTGCAAGGAACCTATTGGGTATGCGGGAATAAAGTGCTACCATCAGCTACTGCCAAATCGGTTCGCATCTTGTTACGTAGCCTGGATAACCCCTCCAGTCAGAGCTACAAACGTTCTGCCTCCAGGGCATCACCGAAATAAAAGAGAAAGCCCTGAGCAAGCAGATTGCGAATGTGGTGGGAGAAACCTCCCTAAGGTTCGTTGTCTAGCTGTAATTTGATTGACAGACAGCGCGGGTAAAGAAAGACAGCTGTTTATTTGCTCAAGCAAAGACCATAAAGCCAGCAAAAGGCAAAATGCCCCCCCCCTGAAGGGTGAGGTGATCTTTTATACTTATTACAGCAAGGCAAGACTTTAGAGTTAACAAAAAAAGCAATACTTGGGCGGTGCTTTTCAAATCTTTGTAACAGCATATTTCTATTAAGCTGAACTAGCACTTTTTTTAAAGCTAAAAGTTAAGTAACAGTAACATTATAATATGTTAGCAAAACCTTACACAGCAGTAGATACTTCTCAAGGACACAACCAGTGCACCCAGAACAATGGTTTCCCTGTCTTATCTTACTTCTTGCTGTAGCTGATTTTTTAGCACACAGACACAGATCCACTTTTTAACTCAGAAAATGCTTAATACAGTTAAAATGATTACTTGACACAAGCAAAGGCTTAGCTATCAATCTGCCTTGTGGTCAGCTGCATTGCTAGGCCACAGGTCATGCCTTGTATTCAGCTGTAAAGCTAATACTTCCTAATAATCTAAATTATTGTAAACCTAACAGTATGCTTATCAGAAAACTATTCTATTTCAGGGTAATAACAAACCTGCGTACTACAAGAACAAGAAGCGATAGCTACCCTTGACACTTCTAAAAATCCTTTAGCCGTGGGACACTTAATAGGGTGTTCTGTAGCAGGAATAATTCCACTAATTACTGGCCCAGCTGTCTCCTGTGTGGGAAGACATACCCTGCGACTACAAGCGGCAGTTGAAACAGTGGCCCTAGAAGCTGAAACTGCTGCAGCCAGTTTGGGAAATGCTATAAAGAGCATAGGCCGAAATGAAGATAATGTATGACTAATGGTTATGCAGAACCGATTAGCCCTGGACTATGTTTTACTATCTGAAGGGGATGCCTGCGCTGTAATAGGCCACGAGTGTTGCACTCATGTAAACAGTACCTTAGAATTATCCGAAAACCAAGCTAATAATGCGGCGGTTCATGCTGCAAAAGCCGCTGAAGCAGCCGTCGTTCGCAACGGTTCTTCAGTACGTTGGTTTGCGTGGTTTGATCCTAGGGGATTATTCAAAGGACTGCTTGGGAAAATAATGTTTGCTTTGTGCATGGTTTTAATTTGAGGGTTAAGTTTGTATGTGACGGTGCAACTAGCTTGATGTTGCGCACAGTGGTGTGTTAGAAAGGCTGAACAAACTCTCTCATCTTGTTCCAAAGGTACGGTTAGAAACATGGTGTTAGAACTGAAAAACAATGAAATGGAGCCAGAGAAACTATGGATAGACCTGTGCCACATATACATAGAGTGATCCTCCTTCGGACGGAGCAAAGGGGGGAAATGCACGGGAGAAACAATACGGTTCCAGTCTGCTATTTTGTTTGTGAGCGAGTCATGTAGCCCAGTCATGACCTTGCTCTTACAGACTGGTTGAAACTGTTTTTTTCCCCAGAAGCAAGTTGAAGACACGTGCAGACTTGTCTGCGTCGTGGCTCATGCTGATCGGGGTTTACTCTTGCTGTGCTTATGACGTTGCCCTTTCGAGACAAGCCACTCACTGCCTATGTTCAGAGTCATACCTCACGGCAAAATTCTGAACGCGTGTATGACGCTGACCAGGAAGGCTTTCTTGATTACGCTACGTCTTTAAACTTCAGCGGGCCTCTTTGTTTGAGCCTCTGCCCAAGGAACCAGGGGACGAAGTTTTCCCCCACAGACCCCTTGTCTGACCCTAATGCACAGACGGACACTGATTTATTTGTGGACCCATTCTGTCCCCCCAGTACTTGGCGTAACCATAACTAGCCCTAGATTCCTTTCGGAGTTGGTTCCCTAACCCTAGCACTCGGCGTAACCCTACCTGGACCCGGATTCTTTTCTGAATACATTCTCCAACCCTAGCATTTGGCGTAAGCCTAACTGGATATGGAATCATGTGTGGACCTGTTCCCTAAGTGTAGCACGCAGTGTAACAGTAAGTTGACCCGGATTCATTGGTGGACCTGTGCTGTACCCGTAGGTCTTGGCGTTGTAGGAGAAGAAAACCCCAGGCCTTAATATGTTTGCAAGGAGTGCTTCGTTGAATTTTCAATGACTACTGAGCTGACCTCGGATGGCAATAGGTCAACCCATAATTTTCCCAGGTTTGCACTCTGCTGTGTTTGCAGGGACTGGGCTCCAACTAGTGGTCTATTCAACTTGTTATGTCTTGTGTCACGTGACCTGAAATTGAAAGAAACCTTTAAAAGGTTTGCTTTGATTGCCTGTGGTGGACAGGCTCAGTGCCTCCCTGCTGCAGCTGCTTGTACGTGAAGGTGTCTGAGAACGTCGTGCCGAAATAACCGAGTGATGCGTGTTTCTTCTACAGCAGTCCCCCCCGGACGGACATGGATTAATTTCTGACTCCGTTCCCTCACACGACCACTTGGCGTAGGTCTAAGTGGCCCCAGACTCCTTTGTGCACTTGTGCCCTCACCCTAGCACTCGGCTTAATCCACACTGGGCCCGGATTCATTTCTGACTCCGAGTCCTAATCCTAGCACTCGGCCTAACCCTACCTGGGCCTGCATTTGTTTCGAGATCTGTTCCCTAACCCTAACCCTTGGCCTAACCCTAACTGGGCTCCGATTCATTTGTGGGTCCGTTCTGTCCCACTAGCACTCGGCCTAACCGTAACTGGCCCCGGATTCTTTTCTGAATCCGTTCCCTAACCCTACCAGTCGGACTAACCCTAAGTGTCCCCGGATTCATTTGCGAATCTCTTCCCCAACCCTAGAGTCGGCGTAACCCGACGTGGACTCTGATTTGTTTCTGAATATGTTTCCTAACCCTAGCGCTCAGTGTACCCCTAACTGGACCCAGATTTGTTTGTGGACCCATGCTGTCCCCACTACCACGCGGCGTAACCCTCACTGGGGCTGGATTCATTTCTGAATGTGTTCCATAACTGCTGCGCTCGGCCTCACTGTAATGGGGCCCGGATTCAGCTTGGAATCCATTCCCTAACCCTGGCACTCCAAATAACAGAAAGTGGAGTCAGATTTGTTTCTGAATCCGTTCCCTAACCCTAGCACTTGGCCTAACCCTAACTGACCCCGGATTTGTGGATGAGTCCGTTCCCTAACCGTAGCACTTATCGTAAGCCTAAATCGATCTGGACTCGTTTCTGAATACATTCCCTAACCGTACCACTCGTCGTAACCGTAACTGGGCCTGGATTTGTTTGTGATTTATGTTCCCTGACCCTAGCAGCTGGCGTAACCATCACTGGGCCCAGCTTCGTTTGTGAATATGTTCCCTAACTGTAGCACTTGTAGTAAGCCTCACTGGACCTGGATTAATTTCTGACTATGTTCCCTAACCCTAGCCCTCGGCCGCACAGTAAATGGACTCTGATTCACTTGCGGACCCGTTCTGTCTCCTTAGCATTTGGCCTAACCCTAACTGAGCCTGGAATCCTTTCTGAATCTGTTCCCCCACCATAGCAGTTGGTGTAATGCCACGTGGGCTGGCTTAATTTGCGAATCTGTGTCCTAAGCCAAGCCCTTGGTGTAACCGTACGTGGAGCTGGATTCATTTGTGGCCCCTTGCTGCCCACCTAGCACTTGGTGTAACCCTCACTGGCCCTGGATTCCTTTGTGAATCTGGTCCCTCATCCT
>NW_005842872.1:620795-623475 GCF_000455745.1 Alligator sinensis
TCGAACCCTAGCACTTGGCCTAACCGTAACTGGCCCCGGATTCATTGGTGCACCTGTTCTGTCTGCTTAGCATGTGGCGTAACCCGCAGTGGCTCTGGATGCATTTTTTAATCTGTTCCCTACCCCTAGCACTTGGTGTAACCCTGCCTGGAGTTGGATACAGTTTTGGACCTGTTCTGTCCCCCTGGCACTCGGCCTAAGCCTAACTGGGGGTGGATTCGTTTGTGGACCCGTTGCCTAACCGTAGCACTCGGTGTAACCCTGACTGTCCCTGGATTTGTGTGTGGACCTGTTCTGTCTCCGTAGCACTTGGTGTACTGCTAAGTGAGCCTGGACTCATTCCTGAATTTGTTCTACCACCCTAGCAGTTCATGTCACGCTAACTGTGCCTGGATTCATTTCTGAATCTGGTCCCTAACCCTAGCTCGTGGCCTAACCGAAACTGGGCCTGCATTCATGTCTGAATATGTTCCGTACCTCTAGCATTTGGTGTAACCATAACAGTACCTGGAGTCATTTATGAATCTGGTCCCTAACCCTAGCTCGTGGCCTAACCGAAACTGGGCCTGCATTCATGTCTGAATATGTTCCGTACCTCTAGCATTTGGTGTAACCATAACAGTACCTGGAGTCATTTATGAATCTGGTCCCTAACCCTAGCTCGTGGCCTAACCGAAACTGGGCCTGCATTCATGTCTGAATATGTTCCGTACCTCTAGCATTTGGTGTAACCATAACAGTACCTGGAGTCATTTATGAATCTGGTCCCTAACCCTAGCAGTCGGCATAACCCTAAATGGGCCTGGACTGGTTTCTGGACCCGTTCCCTAACCCTAGCACTCGGCATAAGCCTAACTGGGCCTGGATTCGTTTCTGAATCTGTTCCCTAACCCTAGCATTTGATGTAACCCTAACTGGACTTGGATACATTTGTGGACCTGTTCTCTCCCCGTAGCACTCGGCATAACTCTACCTGGGCCAGATAAATATCTGAAATCGTTCCCTAGCCCTAGAATTTGGTGTCACGCTAAGTGTATCGCGATTCAGTTCTGATCCCGTTTCCTAACTCTAGCACTTGGCGTAAGCCTAACTGGACCCGGATTTGTTGGTGGACCCGTTCTCTAACCCTAGCACTTGCTGTAACCCTAACTGGCCCTGGATTCATTTGTGGACCTGTTCTGTGTGCCCAGCACTTGTTGCAACCCTAACTGAGCCTGGATTCATTTCTGAATCGGTTCCCCCACCCTAGCAGCTGGTGTAAGCTCAGTGGGTCTGGATTCATTTCTAAACGTGTTTTGTAACTCCAGCACTTGGTGTAACTGTAACTGGACCCGAATTTGTTGGTGGACACGTTCCCGAACGCTCGCACTCGGTGTCACCCTACCTGGCCCTGGATTCATGTGTGGCCCTGTTCTGTCTGTGTAGGACTTGGCCTAACCCTAAGTGAGTTTGGAGTAATGTTTGAATCTGTTCCCCCACCCTAGCAGTTGGTGTCATGCTAACTGGGCCTGGATTCATTGGTGAATCTCTGTTCTAATCCAAGCACTTGGTGAAACTGTACGTGGAGCTGGATTCCTTTGTGGACCCTTGCTGTCCAGCTCGCACTTGGTGTAACCCTAATTGGCCCCGGTGTAGTGCGTAGGTTTGTTATTACCCTGACATAGAATAGTTTTTTGATAGCATACTGTTAGGTTAACAATCATTTGGAATCTTCAGAAGTATTAGCTTTACAGCTGAATACAAGGCATGACCTGTGGCCTAGCAATGCCGCTGACCACAAGGCAGAGTGATCGCTAAGCCTTTGCTTGTGTCAAGTAATCATGTGAACTGTATTACACCTTTTGTGAGTCAAAAAGTGGATCTGTGTCTGTGTGCTGAAAAATCAGCTGCAGCAAGAAGTCAGATAAGACAGGGCAGCCACTGTTCTGGGTGCAGTGGTTGTGTCCTTGAGAAGTATCTACTACTGTATAAGGTTCTGCTACCATATTATAAAGTTACTGTTACCTAACTTTTAGCTTTAAAAAAAGCGCTAGTTCAGTGTACTTAACATATGCTGTCACAAAGATTTATAAAGCACTGCCCAAATATTGCTTTTTTGTTAACCCTGTAAGTCTTGCCTTATTATAATAAGTATAAAAGATCGCCTCGCCCTGGAGGGGGGGCCATTTCGCCTTTTGCTTACATTATGGTCTTTGCTCGAGCACATAAACAGCTGTCTGTCTTTACCCGCGTTGTCTGTCTATCAAATTTACAGCTAGACAACGGACCGTAGGGAGGTGTCTCCCACCACAATGTGGCGACCCAGATGGAACCCGTCTAACTTGGCGCCTTTGGAGAGCTCCACCCCCTGACACTCCAGCGTGCACCAGGTGAGTTCACCTGCTTGGGTCAGTCTCGGGCGGTGGACGGTCCCCTCAGGACCAATAAGGCGGGATCCGCAAATCGGGTAAAGGAACGGTACCGGCGAGTACCTCAGGTCAGGTATGGTTTTGGTTTCTATCTGGTTTCTGGTTTTCAGGTTGAACCTCTAGAGGTCTCTGGAAGCAGTCTTTGAGGGTATCTGTCTGCTGATTTTAAACGCTGTTAGAGGCAGCAGCCTAGCCGAAAGGCGAAAGCCACGGATATAAGGTAAAAATGCCGTTATTGGATTCAAGATGCCCCTCCTCGCGGAGAAAGCCAG
>NW_005842873.1:0-598 GCF_000455745.1 Alligator sinensis
ACACTTTCACGGGAGTGAAAACGCACGCACCACTTACCGCACCCGAGTCGAGGAAATGACGCCCGGGGGCCGGCCCAGCACATTCCCATGAAGAGTGCTGAAATCAATCCCCACACAAAATGACCAGTTTCCCACACAAAAGCCATCACGTGCCGTCAAGAAAGCTTTCCAAATGCCCACGCCATTTCCCTCACACACCACAACCGCGCAGGCCGACATTTACCCAATCCCCACACAATTTTCCACAGGTCCCACAACACGCCAGTCGCATAAAAAAGTTCCTAAATCCCCCTACAATATATATACAGATATACAGAGCGGTAGATATATAGAGATGTAGAGATATGAATCTGGAGGTATATAGAGCTCGACATATGTAGAGAGTCAGATATATGAAGCTGGAGCTATACAGAGCTGAAGATATACTGAGCTGCATATATATATATATATATATATACAGGTCTATACATATGAAGCTGGATCTCTTCAGAGCTGGAGATCTTCAGAGCTCCAGATATTTAGACCTGGAGATATTCAGGAAGGTAGATATATAGAGATGTAGATCTATGAAGCTGGAGATGTGCAGAGCTGGAGATAT
>NW_005842873.1:972-10937 GCF_000455745.1 Alligator sinensis
CCCCCTATGGGCTAGTTCTAAATTATTCCCACGTGGCGGCTAACGATTGGCCTGCTAGCCTTGGGTTTCCCCACAAGCCGAAGAGGACTCCACATCCATCTCGTGGGGACTCTGGGTACACGGCAGGGTAATAGAGACCCTGTGTGAGATTCAGAGGAGCTTGGCGACCTGATCCATCACCCACCTCTTCCCGTCTTCGAGCGACCAATTTTATAAGACGTATCTACGAGTTTCGATTTTGGTGGTGCGCTTGCCCAGGGCATCCGGAGCTCTGTTTCCATGCAGCCTAGCAAACGCCACGTGATCGTTCGTGTTCTGTAACCGCAACTCAAGTTTTCCAGCCTGCACCGCGACCATCTTCGGTGTAAGTAAACGATCTTTAAATCTACCGCTACGAGTCTGTGCCTAATTCTAGCTTGTCGCGCCCCTCTCTCCGACCCCGCATGCCTGGGCTGCTGGTCACAGCCCGTGCAGAGCACGAAAAAGGGCCCGGGTCGCGCCCGGCCTGCACACTATACAGAGTTGGAGATATTCCGAGGTGAAGATATTAATAGCTGGAGATATTCAGAGGTGGAAATATTGATAGATGGAAAATATTTAGACCTGGAGATATTCAGAGCTGGAGATATTCAGACAGGTAGATACATAGAGATGTAGATATATGAAGCCGTAGATAAACAGCTGAAGATATACCGAGCTGGATATATATACACAATACACACACACACACACACACACACACACACACACACACACACACACATATATATATATATACACACACACACACACACACACACATATATATATACACACACACACACACACACACACACACACACAATACACACATATATATATACACACAATACACATATATATATATATATATATATACACACACACACACACACACACACATATATATATATATACACACACACACACACAATACACACATACACACACACACACACACACACGATGAAAAAACACGTTGCAGTTGAAGAAACAGCAACAACTGTTTTGGGGGGAGATTTTTGGTTGCTTGCGGGGGACGGGGTTGGAAGAAGGCAATTCATTAATAGTGGCTTAGAGTATGCAAGTCGTGAGTTCTTAGGTCATGACCAGACCAGGTGTTCCACAGGGGTGGGTTTTTCTACCAGGTGGGATGGGAAAGCAATGATGCACAACAGCATCACAGCTGCACGCCTATAAAAAAAAGAATTCCACCTTCATCTCTGGAGTAGGACTTTGATACCAGCCAGAACGTGGTCTGGTTCAGTTGGCCCAGTACACAGAGGAGAAACAGACCTCAACGGAAACTTGTCGCTGAGACTTCCCTGACCAGCAGTTTTATGCAAAGCACGATTCCCTCTGTTCAGGGACCTGCCCTCATTCTCCTAGCAGCAGATAAGCAAACGCAAAGAGGACTAGAGGGCAACACAGCAGGAGGGAACAGGGTAAGGTCACTGGGCGGGGAAATATGGACATGGAAGGAGCAGAGATACTAAAACAATAAGTGACTCAGGAGGCCGAAGAGCTGATCTCACCGATAAGGGAACTTCTGGAAGCTTACTTAGGGGCTCCTACTGGGGAAGAGAGAGTGAACTCCTCCTTGGTATAGCTACGTTGAGATCAGTGGCATCACACCAGTGAATGCGCCCAAAATAGAGATGAATTGCAAGTGAATTGGGATTTCACAAACTGAACCATATACCCAGGAAAATATATTACAAGTGCACTAAACACATACAGAGGAAGACTCTGCCAGAGCTAACAGGAGATAAAAACACGACGTGAAGAACTTGTGGACCACCAGGGAAAGCAAACAGCAAATGAAGCAGGCGAGATGGGCAGAGAGGAACATCAACGTGATCCAGCATCTCCCCGCTCTCCCCTTCCTCCAAGGTTTTGGATGAAATCCGCCCTTGGGTGCACAGGTGATTTCAACGGCCCCTTTGGTTTGGGTTGGGGCTGCAGCCCTGAAGAGGTGCATGCAGACCAGTGAGTGGGAACTCGATCCTTATCGATTTGGGCTGAAACTTTCCACGTTCACATCACCCGGCGTCCCAACTCATTCCTCACATCCCTCCTTACCTTGTCTTCTTCCTAACAAAGCAGGGTCTTGCCCAGTGCCTCACCGCTTTGCCTGCGCCAAGACACGCTCCCCACAGTCTTCCACAGCTCCTCCGCAGATTGCTTCTCACGTGGAGATGTATGAAGCTGGATATCTATGCACAGGGAGATGTACAGATACGGACATATTTAGAGACCGAGATAATGAGAGCTGGACATAAATAGAGCCGGAGATAAATAGAGCTGCAAATATATAGAGAGGTGGAGATGTTTACAGGTGGAGATATTCAGCGATGGACATATTCAGAGCTGGAGATATATAGTGATGTAGATCTATGAAGCTGGAGAGATTCCGAGCTGGATATATGTAATGAGGGAGATATAGAGAGAGGTGGATATATAAAGCTGGAGATATTTAGAGCTGATGGTCTTCAGAGCATGGGATATATAGAGCTGGAGATGGACAGAGCTGGAATTATGCAATGCGGTAGATATAGAGAGAGGTAGATATATGAAACTAGAGATATTCAGAGCTGGAGATATACACAGAGGTAGATATACAGAGATGTAGATATATGAACCTGGAGATAAATAGAGCTGGATAGAGTCAGAGCTGGGGATATATCGAGATTTAGATATACAGAGCTGGGGACATACAGGGGTGGAGATATATATGCAGCTTGATATATGAAGCTGGAGATATTCAGAGCTGGAGATATATAGAGAGATAGGTAGATAGAGAGGTAGATATACAGAGCTGCAGATAAATGAAGGTGGAGATATCCAGAGCTGGAGATATATAGAGATGGAGATATTCAGAGCTGGGATATATATAGAGATGTACATCTATGAGACTGGAGATGTACAGAGCTGGATATATATAGAGATGTACATCTATGAGGCTGGAGATGTACAGAGCTAGATATATATATATATATATATATACACACACACACACACACACACACACACACACAGGTAGATATATGAAGCTGGAGATATTCAGAGCTGGAGATATTCAGAGAGGTAGATATATAGAGATGTAGATATATGAAGCTGGAGATGTATAGACCTGGAGATCTATAGAGTTGGAGATATATGAAACTGGAGACATACAGAGCAAGAAATATATTGAGCTAGAGATGTTTAGAGCTGGAGTTATACAGAGCTGGGGGTATACAGACCTGCACGTACATGGAGCTGGAGATATTTAGGGTTAGACATATTTAGATCTGGAGATATATACGGATGGAGATATATAGAGCTACATATATATGGATAAGGAGATATATCGAGGTCGACATATTTCGAGCTAGAGATATACCGAGCTGGAGACGTACAGAGATGGAGATATATGGAGCTGGATATACATGGAGATGGAGATACATAGAGTTAGACATACACGGAGCAGGAGGTATGTGGAGATGCAGATATACAGAGCTGTAGATACACGGAGCTGGGGGTTGCAGAGAGGAAAGTGCTCAGCGCCTCATCCAGGCACAGGGAGGGAGAATACAAAGTCTGTGGGATGTGGGACCCCAGTGCCCTGTGAGCCAACGTGCAGGCCATTGTTTTTGGAGGGTGCTGCCAGCAGGTAGAGGCCAGAGCTGCCGTGACTGGACGTGTTACCCCACCTCCAGCCCGGAGGAAGCAGGTCGTGCCTTGTCTGCTGGATCCCAGCAGCCCGGTCGTGTCCGGAGCAGATCCTGCCTCCCGCCCGCCACGGCCCGGAGAAGGGCTCGTACAGGCGACCGCTTATGCTGCTGCAGCAGCGGTGCGGGGAGGCGGGTCGGTGCCTGGGCCCTCGCCCCCGCTGCACCAAGCGTGAAACCAGCTGCCGGGCCGTGGTAGCAGCATCTCTAGTCAGGTAGTGCCAGGGGGCCCTGGGCCAAAATGCAGTGCCAGGGGGCCCGGGGCAAAAACCCCTCCCCGCCCTGGCCCGCCAGACCGCTCCCCTTCACATATCTTCAGTAGAGCTGCGGCCACTGTCCACCTGGCGCGCGGTCTGAAAGGAAAAAGCTAGAGGGATTCTTCCCCACTTCATGCTCATGTGACTGTCCACTTCAAAGACGTGATTGGTGACATTGGTGTCACAGAACAGAATGGAGCTCTCTTGTGTGTGGATAAGGGGCTTCTTTGAAGG
Organism: Alligator sinensis; assembly: GCF_000455745.1. Taxonomy (NCBI): domain Eukaryota; kingdom Metazoa; phylum Chordata; order Crocodylia; family Alligatoridae; genus Alligator; species Alligator sinensis. Next base: position 5,195 of record NW_005842873.1, read on the forward strand.
CAAGGTCATCGTCTTGTCTGCTTAGAGCGGTCGCCGACGCCTGCCGTGGGCTCGCCGCCCGAAACAGAAATCCCTGTGTAGCAGACAAGGGCATAGCTCAGCACCTTGCCCAGCAAGGTGACACTGTGGTGTGACCCTGCCCCTAGACACTGGGCAGGATATTAAGAACTGCCTTGTGATTTGGGGTGCCTAAGCAAGTGTGGAAACCCCTGCAGCTGTGTGAGTATCACAGCTCTGCCAGGGGTTTCAGGGCGGGCACTCAAAACCACCGGGCAGCATTGAAAACTCTGCCCCTGCCCACACAGGGAAGATCGCGGCGCGAACTTCACTAGGACAGCAAAAGTGACAGCCAGGGTAGCACAGGGAGGACAGCGGCATTTTAACCACAGCTCCTCGGTGCCGGAGTAAATGCCGAAACAGCTCGAGCGTCGGTTCCTTCCCCCTCTACGGGAGCTGCGCTTGTGGGCACAAGGAGCAAAGGCTTCTTCTCCTTGGCCTTGGGCTTAAGAAATCCAGCAGCTAGGCTGACGCGAGCCAGCCCACAGGAACAGTAGATCTGTGTCTCACGCGCTACGTTAATCAGAAGCCCCTGGAGGACAGCAGCATTTTAACCACGGCTCCTCGGTGCCGGAGTAAATGCCGAAACAGCTCGAGCGTCGGTCCCTTCCCCCTCTACGGGAGCTGCGCTTGTGGGCACAAGGAGCAAAGGCTTCTTCTCCTTGGCCTTGGGCTTAAGAAATCCAGCAGCTAGGCTGACGCGAGCCAGCCCACAGGAACAGTAGATCTGTGTCTCACGCGCTACGTTAATCAGAAGCCCCTCCGTAGTCAAGTGCGGTGCATTGTTGTGTCAATGGTTACAAGATATTCATGCCCTCCCTCTAGCCAAACGGCCTGAGAAATGTGCTGACTATCCTAGACATTTCCCTACTGTTTAAAGTAATACGTTTGAAAATAAGTGATATTTTTAGAAATAAAAATGAGTTTAAAAAACAGTTGTATAATGGCACCGAGAAAATGGTTTGGCTCCCCTCGAACGGAGCAGCCCCTCAGGGAAAAGATAGGCAGAGCTGCCTGAAAGCCTGCGGGCATGACATTGCACAGGCAAGGGGGGCAGAACCAGAGCTGCACTCGAGGGACTCACGAAAACCTGGAGCCAACTAGGGATTGACACCGTCACGCTCCTTCTCGCAAGGTGAAAATGCAGCTTCCCACTGCCGGGACCCAGCCCTTGAAGGAAAAGCAACCACCCAGCCCTTAGCAGTAGCAAGGCTTGTACTAAAGGCGTTCAGAGAAGAAGGTCTGAAACACCTGAACTAAACAAACACCAAGAAGCTCACAAGTTTCCTGAGCATTTTATTTTTCTTGGGACCATTTTTCCTTTTGAGACAAGGGGCAGCTGAACATCAACAGATTATACCCAAGCACCACAACTTCCCTGGACCTTATATTTGAGTCCCTCACAGTAATCGGGACTGATTTCCTACAGTGCAGGAACAAGTGTCAACTGACGACCAGGGACCACGCGTTGCACATTCTTTCACCCCTGGTCCGTCAGAAATAGGGGGAAATATTTGCATCGCACCAGTAAGAACACGGATCGGACCAGCAGACTGAGTGAACAAGTTCATCCTTTCAGCCAGCTCTTCATAGGGAAGGCCCGTGACCAATTGCACCACCACGAGGTGACGTTCCTGAGACCATTTATGGTTCAACTGCGCGCGTCTTAGGCCCACTTGCTCCTACCGATTTGACGTTGACCCCGCCAACTGCCGTCAGGATCGTTTGGACACAGGACAAGATCTTCATCCTCGTGGGCCATGGAGCTGGAGATTAAATACTTTCAAATGCCCAGAGAGCCTTACCTTACAGATGCAAACAGATTACACCGCACGGCTTCAAATTAAGCTACACAAACTACAGCCTAAGCAAGCTGCAGGCAAGCCACAATCAGAACCGAGCAGAAACCTGCCTTTCTACACTGACACCGGGAACTGCTCAACAGCCCAACCAAGAAAAACCCTACACGCTGTCTTCAATCATATCTATTTTGATCAACTGTGTAACTAGGAAAGCCAAATCACCTGCCAAAGTTTTGACTGCCGCATATCAAACTGCACAACCAGCACGAAGCCTCCACCTCGTTGCACACAGTCGGGGCCAACCAAAGACTGAACGCACAGTGCAACTTGAAGCGTGCGGCTCCTTGCTCCTAATGGGTGCGTGACAGTGTAGAGATGTGCTCAGCAGTCCCCATCAGTCCTTCTCTAAGCAGACAGTCCACATTCCCCTGCCTCCTGCCCGCTCCAACCCACGCCGGTTGTTCCCGAGCTTTCTTCTCCTGCTTCCGTTTCTTCTTCTCCAGCTCCCCGTCAGGGACCTGCACGAGTACACAAAACAGAGTTGGATCTGACGGCAAAGAATTGCACAACCCCCTAAAAATATAAAGGAAAGTAGCTCACAACATCCATTGTCCTCTCGAGCTTGGTGTCCTTTAAAACAAGGGGGTTGTGACATACGTTCGGTATACTACAAGAGGACGAGTACCGCCCTAGCAGTTACCTGCGTCTGACGACAGCAGGACCCGAGACCCGAATCCTGTGTACGAGGAGGTCCCAGTGCTCCGACCTTCCGCAAGGCGCTAATCACAAGGTCGACAACTTGGGGATGCAAACTGTGGAGTGGACAGACACCGTGTCCAAACTCCCTTACCTTTCCGTCCCGCCGGGCGGGCAGGGGTTTCTTTCCTCCGTACTGGCTAACGCCTGCCCATCTGCCGTCTTGTCTGCTCTCTGTCCGGGGGCTTAAAAAACAGACAGACACCGGATGCAGGTCAGCACGTCAGACAGCCAGACTACAGACCCTATCTTCTCTCCTCCCCTTCTGCTTACCGGAACCTGCTGCCAATCTGTCCTCTACCTGTGGAGATGGGGGAGGGCTGTCTCCTGCAGGGTCAGTTGCCAACATCCAGGCCATCCAGAAGGAGAGTGCGACGGGCCGGGACTCTGGACAGAACTGCTAGGGCGGCACCACGAACGGTGACCGCAAACACCGAAAACCCTGCTGACAGGGCGGTGCTCTCTGCACACAGCTGGCTGCTGCGGCATGAAGCCCAGAGAAAACCTGGAAAGCCCTGAAAGCCAGCTGACAGGTGTCTCAGGAGCTCCTGATCAGGGGTCAAAGCTGCCCTCTTTTGGGGGACAGAAGGGCTGGGACTTCAGCCTCTTGTCATGGGAGCCACAGCGTCCAAAGGACTCAACGGGGCCTCAGCCCCCACGCCGAGATCTGGCGTGAACAAAACTCGGCTTACGGGGGGAAAGGCGGGGGCAAGGGGAGCTTCGAAAAGCGCCAAAGGCAGCAGAACAGTGTCTAGAGACCTGAGCCCAAGTTACAGGAAGGTCACAACCCTCGAGGAACACATGTTCCCTGTGCAGCACGAAGAAAGGGAAACAGAGACGCGTGTCCCCCTTACAGGAGGGCCTCTGCGCCACCAGCCAGCTACGCCAGCGCTCTCGCAGTCTGTGTGTCCAGGGTCCCTTTCCTTCGCACCCTTTTCCCTGGCTGGCTTTCCTCCTGCCTCATCCCTTTGCCACCGGGGCTTCCGAGGACTGCGAGAACAAAGACCGAGACTGGTTGTAAGTTGAGGCAGCCTGAGCGCACACCGAGCGGCTGCAATTTCTCCCTTTTCAGCCCTAATGTGAAGGGTTTCCAATGCACTCAGGCCCATCTAGAAACCTGCAGCCCTCCCTGTAATCCCTAGGTAACACCTCTGCCAACACCCCATCAAGTAGCCTAGGATTTGGAGAAAGCAGAGCAGGAGACCTGTGCCTCGCTGGGACACCCAGAGCATCCTAGCACTCCAAGCCAGGTAAGGTAAAGATATAAAGTTGGAGCTATTCGAAGCTGGAGCTATTCAGAGAGGTAGATATACAGAGATGTAGGTATATGAAGCGGGAGATAAGTAGAGCTGGAGACATATAGACAGGTAGATACATAAAGCTGGAGATACATGAAGCTGGAGACATACAGAGCTAGAAATATATTGAGCTAGAATTATACAGAGCTGGAGGTATACACACCTCCATATAGACGGTGCTGCACATACATGGAGCTGCAGCTATTTAGAGTTCGATATATTTAGAGCTGGAGATATTTGGAGCTGGGGATATATCTACATGGAGATATACGGATATGGAGATACAGGCATGTACCATCTTACGCAGGGGTTAGGTTCTGAAGTCAGCGCTTAAGGCGAAAATCGCGTATAGTCAAATAGCATATTACCGTGCCAGAGATTTGACTAGCGGTGACTGCCTCTGCCTCCAAAAACTCCTGCTGCCGTCGCGGAGCCGTGCTTAGAGCTGTGCGGTCGGCAGAAGCGGCGCACCGCATGGTGGTGGGGATGGCTGCGTGCCACCCGGCCACCACCACGCTGCCAAAACCTCCCGCCGCCACCGCCAACTCAAGCCCTGCCCCCCCTCCCACCCCACATGTAGTTGAATTCGCGCAAGTTAAATGTGCGTATGATACGAGTGTACTGTATATCGAGCGAGACATATTTAGAGCTAGAGATATACAGAGCTGGAGACAGAAAGACATGGAGATATATAGAGTTATAGATGGAGAGAGAATTAATATAGAGTTATATATAGAGTTATCTATACAATTAGACATATATGGAGCAGGGGATATATGGAGATGCAGATATACAGAGCTGTAGATAGACGGAGCTGGAGGTTGCAGAGAGGGAAGTGCTCAGCGCCTCATCCAGGCACAGGGAGGGAGAATACAAAGTCAGTGGGATGTGCGGCCCCACTACATTGTTTTGGGAGGGTGCTGCCAGCAGTAGAGGCAAGAGCTGGCATGACTGGATGTGTTAGCGCTGGAGCAGGCTACGTGGTGATGTGCATCCAGGCAGAAGCTGAGCGTCCGCTGAGCGTGTCAAAGCAGAAAGACCTACTCACCTGTCGCCCGTGGGGCCTTGGCTGCTTCCAAGGGACGGCTGCAGGCCCCGCACACACCTCGGACTGCCCAGAGTGACCCTTGCAGACGCCACACGACACGACACGTCCCGGGGGCCCTTCTGCCCCATGTCCCGCTCCTGTCACGCTGCGGCCCCTCGCTGAGACGCTGGCTCCAAGGACGGGGGCACGAGGAGGAGCCTGCGGGAAAGGGCAGACCCTCGTCAGACACTTTCACGGGAATGAAAACGCACGCACCGCGCACCGCTTACCGCACCGCAGTCGAGGAAATGACGCCCGGGGGCCGGCCCAGCACATTCCCATGAAGAGTGCTGAAATCAATCCCCACACAAAATGACCACTTTCCCACGCAAAAGCCATCACGTGCCGTCAAGAAAGCTTTCCAAATGCCCACGCCATTTCCCTCACACACCACATCCGCGTAGGCCGACTTTTACCCAATCCCCACACAATTTTCCACAGGTCCCGCAACAGAGTTGCATAAAAAAGTTCCTAAATCCCCCAACAATTACCACACCATGTTCCAGACACAAACTTAGCAGATTTCCACACACACTTCCACAAACAGTAACCAAATCTCCAGATTTCTTCACAAAGTCACCGTGTTTTCAAAAAAAGGTCATCACCACAGACAATGAGCAGTTTTCCAAAAAAAACAAAACCAGAAAAACCCTCCAACACCCGACACATTTCCACAACAAAGTTCCCGTAACCGCGCCGAATTCCCCCAATGCCCCAGATTTGCACAAACGTTTCCATACAAA
>NW_005842873.1:11196-13873 GCF_000455745.1 Alligator sinensis
GGGCTGCTGCTGGAGCGCTCCCGCCGCCCGCGCCAGGCACAGGGCTCGGCCCCCGGCATCCTGCCTCGGAGCGCGGCCCGGGAAGCGCGTGTGCAGCCCTTGCCCTGCAACGCCGCGGCCCGGCTTACAGCCCTGCTCTCCTGCCACGGAGCGGGTTTATTCGCCCTTGATCTCCGGGCCCCGTGCGCGACCGGAGCCCCGCGGCAGCACTGAGCGGTTCCCCGCCCTTGTGTCCCGGCTGCAGGGACAGGAGGACACGTGGAGCCGCTTCCGTTCCTGCCCCGGTCCCCTGGTTGCAATACTCGACGTGACCACAGGAGAGCAGCACTGAGCCGTCTCCCCGCTGCAGTGCCCGGCCTGAGCCACCGCGGGGCAGCACCGAGCGCGCTCTCCTCTTCTCCGCCTTCAAGCCCTGGCCGCGGCGCCGGGGGAAGCGCCGGACGGCGGCACCGACAGCAGCGTTTTCCCTGTGTTCCCCACCAGTACTGTACAGGGGTGCACACCATACCTAGGGGATATGTTTGAGCTGCACCCATTAATATATAGCAATATGCAAACATACTGCTGTGTGAATACCTCAATCTATTTCCCTTTTGGATAGAGACAGCCCCAGAGAGACAGTAGTAGGATCACGACTTTCGTTAGGGCGGTGTTTCTCAACATTTTAAGTAGCAAGTACCCCCCTAGTTCAGCACAAACTCAATTTTCCAGGGCGTTTTATATTTACAGACTAATGTGTGCTATATGTTGGAAGAAGTGCTGTGAATATAACGTCCTGTTATGAAAGATGTCCCATCTGGTATGGAAAGGGTTGCCACCTTTTACACCAGGGGTGCGCAACTCAAGTATGTACCTGGGCTGGAGGTGATGTTGCCAAAACTAGGATGTGTGAACCACATTATTACCGGGGAATTTATTTATTGGGTGAACCAAATTATTACTGGGGAATTTAAAGAGCCACACAATGTGTGGTGCACCTATATTTTTCCGCACTGTTTTGAGAGGAAAAGAAGACGAGAGAGAGAGAGAGAGAGAGAGAGTACCCATGCCTATGTCTCGCGTGCCCTCTGGCCAGCCTCACGAAAAGAAACGAGACCGGACCTAGAGAATCAAGGGGACCTGGACCCTGCTTACAGGCTGCAGGGCGGGGGCGCAGAAGAACGGCTGGCCAAGGGCAGGGCACTCGTCTCCAGGGACTCGGGCAGGGAATACATACCCTGCCCCCGACAAGGAGGGCAGGAACCCTGCATGGGAGGTACCGAGTGGCCGAAAGAACATGCCAACCGGGGGGCCCCCCCCCCCCGCAATCCCCGGCGCGGCCACAGGAGGGCGGGTCTGAGCTCTGATTGGTCTCCGCCTTCACCCGCTGCGTCAATGCCGCAACGGGACCACCGGAGGGCAGCACCGAGCAGCGGAGTCGCCTCCCCGCCTCGGCGCGGCTCCCCGTGGCTGCAGCTCTCGGAGCGCACCACCAGAGGGCAGCACTGAGCCGGGTTTGTCTTAACACTAAGGGAGAGACAAAGCCGGGCTCAGAGCCGCCCTCCTGTGGCCGCGCCGGGCATTGCGGCGGGGGGAGACGGGCCGGCGCGAGACCCGGACGGGCACCCAAGGCGGCTCCGCGCTGCCGCCTGGGGCTGGAGCGGGGCTTGGAGCCCGCACATACCGACCTGGAGCAAAGCCGGCTCCGTGACGCTTCACCCTGCGCGGAGCAGCTGGGGTTTAAAGGCAGAGAAAACAAGACCCTGCCGGCACATCGAGGAGACAGGGTGGCTTCCCACGAGGGAGAAGGAGAGAAAAGGGACACTGGGCAGACAAAGAGCTTCAAGCTCAACACCCACCTCAGAGGAGAGACTTTAATACACGGGACCACCGGAGGGCAGCACCGAGCAGCGGGTTCGTTTCCCCTCCGCGGCGCCGCTCCTCGTGCTGCAGTGCTGGGAGCGCACCACGCGGGGTGGGGAGCACTGGGCCAGACCATGGATGCACACAATACCTCTTATCTATGTACTAACTGCAGACACTAGTACGCGGTGATATGCCAGGATGAGAGTTGAACAGCTGTATCAGTATCGCCACGGATAAAGAGAGATCACTGTGTTAACGATGGTGTGTATAACACACACACACGCACGCTATCTGCACGTCGGTAACCACACACAGCCTTACTGCATACATCTCTGTACAATTTAAGTTTTCCGAAGTAAGTATGCAATGAATCCTTCAGCTCCCTGTTCTTAATTTTATACTATTTTACACCAAAGATCCCAAACTCTCCCCTAGAACTGGTGTCCAGCGGTGCTTTCTGAACAAGAACTGGTTTGCTTTTCTTTCTTTTTCCCTCTCTCTTGAAACAAGGGAAAGTTGGTGCTTTGCAAGGTGCTCTCTACAGCGGTTCCAGCGTCACCCGCCAAGCAAACGGTGCTGCTTGGGGCCCACGTGCACTCCCGTAGATCACCTCCCATGACGCCGAGGAGACAGGGCGGCTCCCCGGGCGGCAGGCGGAGCAGAGAAAAGGGGCGCTGGGACAGAGCAGAGCTTCACGCTGCAACACGCACCTCAGAAGAGAGCGCCACAGGCCCCGCGCCCTGCGGACGCAGGCTCCCGCACGACCCGCCGTGGTCGCCAGACCCGCTTGCCGCGGCTCTCCCGGGCCGCCCCCCGGGCCCGGCCCGCCCGC
>NW_005842873.1:13883-15250 GCF_000455745.1 Alligator sinensis
CGGACAACCAGCTGAGCGGGGCCGCTGAACATCCGAGTCGGACCAATGGGCGCACAGAAGCCTGCACACCCCCACCATTCCCGGCACCCAATCAGAATGTGAACAAGTAAGTCGAGCTCCTGGTCCCGCCTCTCCAGCACAGGCCAATCAGAGAGAAGAAGGGCGGTGTGGCTGTGACCCCGCCCAACCGGCCACATCACCCAATCGCCTCCCAGCTCATGTTGGCCAATGGGAACACGAGCCTCCTATCCCGGCCCTGGAGCTCTGCGCGGCCCGGAATCCATGTCCGTAACTCGTGTGTCCGCCCGGAGCAGCGCAACCCCGCCTGGCTCTGGCCGCGGGCACCGCCCGAGCGACAACCGAGCGAGCGAGGCCTTTGTTCTTGTCTCCTTGCCTCGATCTCCTGCCTGCCCGAGCTGCGGGCGCGGGGCTCCGAGCCGCTGTCCCTCTCTCTGCCCTCATCTCTCGGCTGCAAGGCCCGGCTTGAGTCGTAGGGCCGTAGCACAGGGCAGGGGTTTCTTTTCTGTGCCTTTAAAAACCGCCTGCTCCGCGCAGGGAGGGCGGCACGGAGCCGCCTTCGTTCCGGGTCCTTCCCTCCGGGCTCCACGCCCCGCTCCAGCCCCAGGCGGGCGGCGCGGAGCCGGCTGTGGTGCCCGCCCGGGTCTCCCCGCCGCAATGCCCGGCGCGGCCACAGGAGGGCGGCTCTGCGCTGCCTTCTCGGGCTGCAGCAATGAGCCGACGGGACCACAGGAGGGCAGCACCGAGCAGCGGGGTCGTCTCCCCACCGGCGCGCCGCTCCTCGTGGCTGCCGTGCTGGGAGCGGGCAGCACTGAGCCGGGTTTGTCTTCACACCAAGTCCGGATGCCCAATGACACCTGTGATACCCGCACTAACTACAGACACTAGTATGCGGTGATATGGAAAGATGATAGTTGAACAGCTGTATCAGTATCGCCATGGAGAGAGACAAAGAGAGAGAGATATAACTGTGTTAATAATGGTCTGCATTACACAAACACACACTATCTGCATGTCGGTATACACACACACAGCCGTACTGTATACGTCTCTGCACAATTTATGTTTTTCAAAATAAGTACACACTGAATAACGCCGTCACTTCAGCTCCCTGTTCTCAGTTTTATACTTTCACACCGAGCGGAGATGCCCCGACGGGACCGCAGGAGGGCCTCACGGAACAGCCGGTTCGTCTTCCCTCTGCTGCGCCGCTGCTCGGGGCTGCAGTGCTCGGAGCGTACCACAGGAGGGCAGCACTGAGCCCGGCTTGTTCTCTGCCTTAGCGTGAGGACAAACCCGGCTCAGTGCTGCCCCCCGGTGGGGCGCTCTCAGCACTGCAGCCACGAGGA
>NW_005842873.1:15883-21230 GCF_000455745.1 Alligator sinensis
ACCCCGCCCATGCGGCCACTCCACCCAATCGCCTCACGTGTCAAGGTGGCCAATGAAAAGGCGGGCCTGCGATCCCGGCCCGGAATGATTGTCCGTGACTCGTGTGTCCGTCCCGGCCGCGCTCACTGCTCTAGTGACGCCCCGAGCGAGCGAGCGAGCGAGCGAGGACTTTTTTCCTCCGCGCTCTCCGCCTTTCCCGCCCGGCTGCAACGTGCTGCCAGAGCCACAGCTCGACCGCTCCGACCTGCTTGCTTCTCTCTGGGCCCTTGTCTCCCGGCTGCAATGCCGCTGTGCAGCACGGCACGGCACGGCGCGGCACGGCATGGCATGGCATGACGGCACAGGGCCTTGTTTTATTTCTCCGGCAGAATTTCCTGGCTGCCGTGCCCAGCGCGGAGCTCCGGACCGCGGCACTGGGCCCGTTTTGTGACGTGCCAGGGTCCCCGGGCCGCGAAGCCCCGGTAGAAACGCGCCGGCGGCCCCGCCCCTTTCCCTTCTTCTCCGCCCTCCTCTCCTGGCTGCAATGCGGAGCGCGACCCACAGGAGGGCAGCACTGAGGCATTCCTTTCATACACGGGACCACCGGAGGGCAGCACCGAGCAGCGAGGTCGTCTCCCTCTGCGCTGCTCGTCGTGGCTGCAGTGCTGGGAGCGCACCACACGAGGGCAGCACTGAGCCGGGTTTCCTGCATGCTGAGTGCGGCTGCCCCATGACACGTGTGATACCCGCACTAACGACACACACTCGTGTGCGGTGCTGTGCAAGGCTGAGAGTTTTACACCTACATCACTATCGCCATGGACAGAGACAGAGGGAGAGATAATTGTTTTAATGATGGTGTGTATTACACACACACACATCTGCATATCGGTATACACACACAGCCGTACTGGATACATTTCTGTACAATGTAAGTTTTCCAAAGCAAGCAGGAAACCAATAATACCTTCACTTCAGCTCCCTGTTCTCAGTTTTATACTATTTCACACCGAGCGGAGATGCCCCGACGGGACCACCGGAGGGCCGCACGGAACAGCGGGTTCGTCTTCCCTCCTGTGCGCCGCTGCTCGGGGCTGCAGTGCTCGGAGCGCACCACCGGAGGGCAGCACGGAGCCGGATTTGCCTTCATACTCAGGCTGGACGCCCATGACGTCAGCTGTGTGTCTGTGCGCGGCGCGCGGAGCCCACGCGGACCGGCGGGCGGCCCCGGAGCGCTGCGACAGCTGTTGTGGCGACCACGGCGGGTGGTGCGGGAGACTGCGTTGCCCAGGGCGCGGGGCCTGCGGGGCTCTCTGCTGCGGTTGGAGGTTTCTCTCTTGAAAAGAGATGGCTCAACAGCTAACCTGGTGTGAACCAACCAAAAGCAAGAGTAGATGTGTATCATATATGCTACATGAATCAGAAGCCTCTACTCAGTCACATGCATTTTTGTTTCTATGGTTAAAAAATATGCATTCCCTCAGTCCAGCCAAATGCCCTGGAAATGTGCTACATTTCCCCCAATATTTAAAATAAGTAATACATTTGAAAAAGTAATTTCTTTTTAGAAATAAACATATATTAAAATCAATTATGTTATGGCACTGAGAAAATGGGTTTGGCTCCCCCTCAAATGAGCAGCCCCTCAGGGATGACATGGGTAGAACTGACTGAAAGTCTGCGGACATTACATTAAGTAGGCAAGGGGGGCAGGACCACAGCTGGGCTTAACGGACTCACAAACCTGCATAGCCAAATGGGCTAAAGGAGGCCTTCTGCCCCAAGGTTAGAGCGGGTGGGGGTGCAGCCCTGTTTACAGGGTGCAGGGGGCGCATCTCATAGTGCCAGGAGCAGCAGCACAGAGGAGCAGAGACCTGGCCCTGAGTTACAGGAAGGTCGATAATCCTCGGGGTCCCAGCGCGCTCAGCGTCCTCCAGAAGCCGACAATGTTCCCTGTAGTCTGCGGGCATTGTCTCTGGCCAGCCTCACCAAGTGGAACGAGACCCGCCCCGGAGAATCAAGGGGCCCTGGACCCTGCTTACAGGCTGCAGGCCGGGGGCAGAGGCGCAGAAGAACAGCTGGCCAAGTGCCAGGGCACTCGTCTCCAGGGCCTCGGGCAAGGAATACAGAGCCCACCCTCAAGGAGGAGAGCCATAATCATGCATGTGAGCTACCAAAGGCCAAGAGAACCCAAAATGAGGGGGCTAAGACCTGTCCCCTGAGATACAGGGAGGCCATGTGCCCCTAAGTATTAGAGGTGGGGGCCCTAACGCTCCCTGAGGCCAAAAAACCCGGACATCTATACTGGTGCTTATCCTCCTAGGTATGGAGGTGGGAGGAGAAGGCTACGAGGATGCATCTTGCCCCTCTTCCAGCGCTGGGAAGAAAATAAAGTACGCTGCAGCGGTTTTAACAACAAGAAGAAAATAACAAGTGCTTTCATTCCCAGGCGCTCCTCTCTCTCGCTCGCCACACTCTGACAAGGGAAAAAGTGTTCCCAGGCCAGAAGGGAACATCATGCTGCAAAGTGCTTGACCTCGAGCCTTACACTAGAAAATCCTCCTCCATTCCCAGGGGACAAGACGGCAGAGACTAGCACCCTCGTTACAGGACACGGACTGCCTGACCAGCCAGACTGGCCACAGGGGCCAAAAGAGCCAGGCCCAGAGCCCTGCTTACAGGGGGGGCCCACAGCCAGCCAAAGGACAGAGCTGTCCTCAGAGGCACATGGAGACCTGGACCCTGCTTACAGGGTGGTGGACTGCTCTGCAGAACCTAGCCGTCCCAGAGGATGCATGGGGCTCGCACCCCTGTTACAGGGAAGCTCAGGGGTCTGGACATGGAGTACCAGGCATAGATGCAGGATGAAGGACGGGTGCCTGGACATAGGAAATGGTGAGGAGGCCACAGGCTTCAAACCAGCCACGGGAAGCTCATCAGGCTCCAGGTTCTGAAGAGTTTGCTGCCACCTACGAGACTCAGCTCCTGTCTGCAAGGCTGTCCTGCTGCACAACATGGCAGACTGCCCCATCTCGCTTAGGCCAGTGGAAGAAGGCTATGCCCACCCTGCTTACAGGGGCACCTCTTTGACTGGCTGGCAATAGCAGTGGACTTGGTCTCCTAATTACAGGACATCCAGTGCTACACACGTTCATATCGCCTGTCCTAGTGTGTTAGGAGGCAGCACGCATCTTGCTTACAGAAGGCTGTGCCATTGGCAGCCAGGTCTGACAGCTGGCCTGGACCCCGATTACAGGGTGGCTGCACTGCACAAGACCACCAACCAGATTCATGCGTTTTATAATCCAAGTGGTGGTGATACACACCTTGCTAACAGGGTTGTCCCCCTTTCACCTGACTGCTGCAGAAGTGCAACAGCTTCAAGGGCAGAGACCCATTTCTGAGTTACAGAGAGCTCGCCCAAAGGCTCACGCAGCCAAAATTTGGGTAAAACATGACCAAGACCTAAAGGCAGGGAGGTCACTCTGTCCAGAGTCCCTTTCCTTCTCACCCCGTTTCTCTGAATGGCTTTTCTCCTACCTCATCTCTTCCCCGCTGCTTCCCCATCCGCTTCTCCTTCCAGTTCTTCTGGCATCTCGAAGAACAGAGACCGAGACCGGCTGTAAGTCAACAGTTAGAGTACACATCCAGCAGCTTGAACTTCTAATACACTTACCATCCTCCAGAAACCTGCCACTTTCGCCGTAACACATGGGCAATACCTCTAGCCAACCTCACAACGTAGCCTCAGATGAGCAGTAATAAAGGCAGGAAACCTGGACCCCCCTCCCAGACCAGGGACACAGGAAACCCCACCATCCCAAGCCCCCGAGGCTCAGGAATCCCAGGGTCCACCATTTAGTGGTGGAGCCCAAGGAGTGGACACGTCTTGTGTTGAAATTGTCTTACCTTTGCCTCCTGTTACTCTGGCCTGGTTTTCTTCCCTCCCAGTGAGCTCGCTCCTACTTGTCTGCCATCTCGTCTGCTTGAGCTTCCGGGGACGACGTGCACAGACCCCCCAAAGGGGACCAGTTTCATGGGATTTGGGGCTGCAGCCTCAGGTGGCCAGTCCAATCTCCGACACTTGACTCCTGGAAAGCCAAGTCAAGCGACGTCTGCCACTAATGCCTTTTCAGCAAGGGATTCAGCATCCTGGGTGACCAGCTCGGAGGCACTCGGCACACAGCGGTCAGAAGGGAACCGCTGCAGAAATGAAAGGGGCAGCGGACGGGGAAACTTGGACATGAAATGACAGGACAGGAGAGAGGAGGAAGAGTGAAGTGGGGGTAGGATGAGTTTGGAGGTGAAAGATGCCAGGCGCCAAGGAAGTGCCGGCCCCATCAATTCCATTCGTCTCATGCTTCCCGATGGCCCTGAGAGGGCACAAGCCCCCTCAAGTGACCATCAGTGCTTGACCGCCCACACAGCTAGGCAGCACCACACCGCAGCTCGGCAAGATGACCCCGAGAGCAGACAGCGGCGACCTCCCGGCCCTTGCCTGCTGCAGCCCCAAATGACGCCTTAAGTGGGGGCTGCGGGCCAAGCCCTACGGACCTGGCCCACGTCCCCCGCCTAAAGGCGCCTTAAGGGAGAACTACAGAGGCTCGGACCGTACCCACTGCCGACCTCAATGGCATCTTAAGGGAGGACAGCGGGGGCCTATGGACCTTGCCGCTGCCCCCCACAAATGACACCGTCAGGGAGGACTGCGGGGGCCCTCCGGCCCCCCCGCTGCGGATCCGAATGACGTCTTAAGGGAGGACCGCGGGCAGAGACAAACCGACCCCGCTGCCCGCCGCCCCCCAAATGACGCCTTATGGACACACCGGAGCTGGCTACAGACCTGAACTTCTGCCCCCCGAATGGCGTCCTAAGGGAAGGAACGGAAACGTGCAAGCCCGGCCGCTGCCCCACCCGCGGGTCACCGGCGAGTGACCAGCACACCCACGTGGCTCGGGACGTCACTCCCCACAGCCTGACACACCCCCGGGCCTGCAGAGGGGTCCTAGGTCCCCAACTGCAGCCCAAGTGTTGACCACGCCCGGTGGGCAGGGCAGCACCCCCCAGCTCGTATAGAAAGACAACTACACTGTGCTCGCGAACAGCGGGCCGTCTGGGTCTTCAGGGCGCCGCCCCCTCCATAAGCTGCCTCTTGATGGCGGGTCCGGGGCACCTGCTCCTCTCCCAGCTCCACCAGCTCTTTTCCGCCCCCGCCCACCCGGTGGAGGCTCCGCCCCTATGGACAATGGACCAATAGGACTCAGTCTCTCTCATAGCCCCTTTGTACGCTCGCCCCTAGGTCAGGGAGGGCAAGCTTTCCTCCTGCCTGCTCCTGATTGGCGGGGAGGGAAATGCCTCCGCCAATCGG
>NW_005842873.1:21322-23171 GCF_000455745.1 Alligator sinensis
GGCCTGCTGGCGGGGAAGCCCGCCGTGAGCCAGAGGCGGGCGGCGCGGAGCCGGGTGTTATTTTAAGTCCCAGCTGCCGGGGCCGGCTTGAAGCACGGGGAGCAGTACAGAGAGGGCTTTCTTGTGGGGGAAGGGGTCGTTATGCTCTTTATGGATGCACAGCAGAACTATTACATAAATATTAACTACGCGGTTTAATATGCATCGAGACTGTGCAAATACCTACATCGATTTCCCCTTAGCTAAGAGGGCGTAGTCAGATCACCGCGCGTATTCCAGTATGTATCCTACACACGCACACGCACACAGTATATACATCTCTGCAATCTCAAGTTCTTCGACCGTCACTTCGACGCCTCTTCTCAAAATGCGACGTGTATGACAAGAAGGACCAAAACTCTCCAGCACTGAAGCGATTGCTTTCCGCGCTTACTAAACAACGGGATTTCATTTCTTTTCCGCTTTAAAAAAAGGGGGAATTCCGTGCAAATTTTGTTAGCAAGGACACATCTCCGAACGGAGCCCGTAGGCAGCACCGGGCCGGAAGCGGGGCAGGCGGGCTTCGGCTAAGGCCCCCCGGTCCAGCAGCCCCCCTGCCCTGCCCCGCATGCCATCCGGATCCCCTGTTCCCGGCCGCGCACACCCCGTCCCTGGCCAGTGGAATGGGACCGCTAGGATCGGAGTCTGACCAATCGGCACACAGAACGGTGACCCCGCCCCCCCCGGCTGAGGCCAGTGAAGGGCAGAGCTACCCTGCCCCGCCCCTGCTCTGCCCCAGCCCCCGGCCCCGGGTCCCCGCTCAGGCTCGTGAGCGGCGCTGTGGGGACACGAGCGGGGAGCCCGGGCTGACTGACAGCCCCTCGTGGGCTGCGGGAAGTGCGGAGGTCCCTGCGGGCTCCTCCCGACAGCAGCTGGGCTCGGTGGGCAATCTGCTTTTCTCCCTCCTGTTCCTGGAGTCACCCTTAGAGCACCCTGACCGCCCCCGCTCCCGGCGACACGTTATTGCACGTGTCGCTGCTCACGCTGTGGCCATGCAGGGGGATTTCAGCCGGGCTCCAGCGCACTGCGGACAACTCCGTCCCTACCAAGAAACAAGATACCAGGTGTTATTTACCCTGTTTCTTTCCTGCTTTCCCCAGATCGGTTCAGGGCACTTGCCCCAGCCTCACAGCGCTGACCCCGATGAGCTGCCACTTACGGTTTGGCTGCAAGTTGATTTATTATTAAGCTACTTGATTCTTGGTGAAGAGCGGGACCCGCTACTCCGTCCCAGAGCGCGGTGACATCCTGTGGCCGTCCTGTGACAGCAGCTCGCAAAGCTCCCAAGGCCTGAGCGCCGGCAGCCCCCAGCGGAGGGGCCCTGGCCTGAGCCCCGCGGGGCCCGTGACAAGGGAAGGCGGCCCTCCGGCCGCAGGTCCCCTCATTTCAGACCCGCCGCTACCTACCTCTCCGTGTGCTACCGGTGCCCCTCGCTTCCGACCTGCAGCCCGCCCCCGCCAGGGCCCCTCACTCCAGAGTGACCCGGCAGGGCTCAGCCGCAGGCGCCTCCCGGCTCCCCCAGGCCGCGCTCCGCTGCGCGGCGCGCAGAGCCAGGCGCTGCGGTCCGACGGTCGAGGAGGGACTTGAAGACTCGCAGTGCGATTGGCTGGTCCCCGAGCGGTGATAGGCTGGGAAGGATGTGTAGGCAATGGCTGGGCCCGCCCTCCTCTCCGCCGCTGATCCGTGGTGGCCGCGGAGACCACTGACAGCACACGCCCCTCGCCGCACGCTGATTGGCTGTCCTGCCCTACGTGCGCGCTTCCGATTGTACACGCCCATAGGCCCGGTTCCGATCCGCCGCAGCCCCTTT
>NW_005842873.1:23529-36784 GCF_000455745.1 Alligator sinensis
TGCAGTAGCCTGTGCCCTGCCCCGCCGTACGAGCCCGCAGGTCCTGGTGGGGCTGCCACGGACGTCTGCGGATCTGGCCCGCGGTCAGCAGGCAGCTGGCCCGGGCGGCCCGGTAGGGAGGGTCCCCGTCAGGTCACTCGTTCCGCGGTCTGCCCTATCGTGCAAACCCTCCGGGATGCAGAATCCGGGGAGAAGGTGCTGTGGGTGCTGTCTGCTCCTAACATCGACCTTCCCTGCCCTTGGCTCTGGGCTCTGGCCTCGACCCTGTCTCCAACGTCGCCTGAGCCCCAGAAGCCTTCTGCTGCCGCCGACACTGCGCTCAGGACAAAGCTGCAAGAGCAGAACCCCCATGCCCGACTACAGGGAGGTCCCTCTAGACCCAGGCTCCTAAAACACAGCACAATTTGTCTCTAAAGCAAAGCAAGTAGGACAGGATTCCTGCCCCCCCATAACCTTACCCTTAACTTAACCAAAGGCAACAGTCAATTTTTGCGGGGACAAATAAAGAAGGAAATACATTTGCCCTCATGTGCACATGCAAATGAAAGAATGGATTTCCAAGGACCAGAAAAGAGCCCATGGCAACACCCAGTGTTGGGTGGAGACGGGGACCACCCTAAAACGAGAAGGCTTAAGACTTGCATCCTCATGTAGGGGGGCAATGCTGCTCAAGGGGCCAGAGGGCATTCCTATGCCTCAGAAGGGATGAGGCCTGGGCATGTCTACTGGGTGGCTTCTTACCCTTCCCAGGCAGCCCACAGGGCATAAAACCTTAATGGGCAGAGACCTCCCACCTGCTGCACAAGGAAGGCACAGAGTCCCGAGAGATTTTTCTTCTCCTTCACCACACTGCTCACCACCCCTGTTGGTGCTTGCTCACCACCACTACTCACAGGTGCCAGAAAGCTGGAGGGACACCAAGGAAAAGCCCAATGCAAGAGCAGTTGCAGTGGCTGCTGTGCAAAGGGATCTATCCCACAAACTCCAGCTTACCAGCTCACGCCATGGAACCATATTCACTGACCCAGGGTGAGCAGGGAGCGGACTGGGCCCCATTTTCCATCTTGGAATGGACCGGTCAGTCACCCTCATCTGCAAGTCCACCACACGAGTCTAACCAGACCTGGGAGCCATAGATCATGCCATGATGGTCAGAAGCCAAGTTAGGAGCAAGTCCAAGAGTCAGGGGCCAGCATAGGACTGGAGTCAGGATAAGGTGCTGGGCAGAAGGCAGTATACAGGCTCACCACTGTCTGCTAATTTTAAGGCCTTCCTTGGGGAGGGGCTGGCTTCCTGCCAGCTACAAAGAAGCCAGTCAGGGGTTGCCAGAAGGAAAACTCAACCCCAGCCGGAGCAGTGACTTATTGCCCTGCAACCCCCGTGAAGAAGGCCATTTGGTCATTTGCACTTTAGAGAGGGGGGAACCAAGACATGGGAAGATTAAAGGACAGATTTTTACATCAAAATAGACTACAGTACTTATCCAGCCTGGTCACCTGCATAATGCTGTCTCAAATTATTTTCTGCCTTAGTCCAGTAGCTATAACTAAAGCACATATTTTAGAAAAATACACTCAAGGCCACATTAATAAGTAGTGAAGACAGGAATACAATCTAAAGTATTTGGTCCCTAGACCCAAACACCTTCCACAAGACCCTCCTCTCCCCAAGAATCTAAAAATCCCCATACATCAGTAAATGCTAAATGTGATTGGAGCTACTGTTAGTAGAACTTGCACACAAGACAATCAATAATCCTAAAACTGCAGCTACATTATTTTGGCTAACTCCATTCTATGACATCAATTTAGAGAACATCAGACCCCCAGCATAATACATTTTCAACTTGCAGATTCTCATCTTCCATATTAAATAGAGATCATAAAAAGCTATAAAACAAGAAATGTTTTTAAGCAATATTATTTGGAGAAGTAATTATGTTTTAGGCCCCCGAGGCTGAGCTGAAACAAATCCTTTAGTTACAAAGCTCAAATTGTCACTTACATTTGTCTTTAATCATACACATAGGTAACAATCTTTTCAGGTGAGAGAGTAGTGGGGAGAAAAGGAAACTAAAGGAGCGAAGACAGGAGATGCGTCATTCCAGGGAGCCGGGCAGAGCCCAATACCCTCCGTTCCACTAGGTCATGCCAGATCAGGGGGCAGGCTGCCAGCCAGAAGCTCTGAAACAGTTTTTCCCAAGCCAGCTGATTATAGTATTAATAGCTCCTCTCACAGGTTGCAAGACTAATTACAAATTGTATAACGGTAGTGATCTTCAAATGATCTCTACCTATGCACAAGCCGTAGGTTTGTATATACATACATGGAACTGCTGAAGAGCCAAAGTCCTGTCATGACAGATCATTTTGTCATAAAAGCCAACTAAGCATATGTCTGAGAATTAAGGTGAAAACTCCCAGTCAGTTTAAGGAAAACACAAACAGAAGGGCTAGGAGAACCGACTCCAGTATTGCCAATCCTAAGTGGCCAAAAACCACAGACCTCTCTATTTTTAACAAGATTAACTTTTCTTTGTCTTCTGCTTCGAGTCTTTACCAAGCACTTCTTCAAGTTTTCCTGTGTGGGAGTGATGGCTAGAAAAACACTTTTATAACACTAAGGCTGAGATAATCATAGTATTTCCTGATCCCAGAACACCGACGTTGCCATTACAAACACAGCCTAGTGGCACGTAAAATGGCCCAGGCAAAAAGACATGACCGTGCTTCTGTGGAAGAAGAGGTGGACATGATATGGGTTTGGGACCATTCTAGCCAGAGGTCAGATAAGAGCACATACATGCCTCACACTGCAAATGAAAACTGATTTTATGCACATGCATAGCAAATACAATAGGGAAAACTACAATTGTCTCAAAACAATAATATTTCACATTACTATTGTGTGAAGAAAGTACCATCATAAAACAAAATGGGAAAAAAAGTTAAAAAACAGAAGGTTATGTCCTAAATACGTAAAGTCAGAGAATTAAAAGGATTGAACAGGCTCACAAAGGAGAGATCCAGATCAAAACCTATGGAGGAAACTGAAAGACTCTATTGGTTCAACACATTTTGGGCTGGGTTCTAAACAAAGAGGCACTATGTTTCATGATAGAAGATGTTTCATATTGAAGGTGCATAAAGGAAAACCCCAATGCTACTTAAAATGTGACTGGTAAATTCTTGAACGCTGGAAGGGATTTGGGTCTGAGACTTTGATTCTGCAGAGGAGGTATTTATGATGTCCAGGACTGAGGCTATTCACAAATCCTATCGAGCTGTGAGGAAGTCTGGAGAGGAGACCAGAGTTTGTACCCTGGGCTGCCAGGTCTGCCCTTGCCCACCACAGGCAGCTGCACTCCAGGCACAGTATCCAGCTCCACCTTATAAAAATGGTTGCTTTCTTACTTTCTCAAAAGAGGGGAACAATAATGGACACTTACTATGCAAATAAAAACCCAGAGGTTTTTTTTTTTTCCTCCTGTCTAGTATATAGACATTTTTTTAAAATTAGAAGTTGCAACAAATACGTCTGCATTAAGTTTAAAAGGCACCTTATTATTTGTGTTCAGTTTCAAGCTGGCAAGAGCCCATAATTCAGTCCAAGAAAACATTAGATCAATTCTATATTTTTAACTATACAAGATTTTATACAGCGTGCTTTGATGAATTTTTCAAATCTCCAGTTTTACCACAGACGCACAAAGAGCACTGTGACAAATGTGAAAATAAAAGCCAAATTACGATTGGATAATGTGTCTAATGAAAGATAAAGAATTCAGAAAGACCCAGCAATTTTCTAGTTGCTCCCCCCCACCCAAACAATTACTTCATTTTTTATCAAACACTGACATCCAGCCTCAATAGCTAAACTCGACAAGCATTTTTGCCTGTTGGGGTTCTTCATGGGTTATTCTGACTACTGATAAAGCCAGTAGTGTTGTGAGATTAAATTGCACTGGACAAATTGAACAAAGAGCATTAATCTGGACAAATTAGTTCCAACAATTAGAAAACAATGAGTATAATGATGTCATTGAATGGTTTCCTTGAGGGGATGGCAAAATTATACAGGAAACCCTCCCCACCCCCCATCCCAAAGACTGTGGAAAAGGCATTCTTTTTTGTTTATTATGATTTTAAAAATGTTTTTGGTTTCTTCAGGCTGGGGTAAAACATGGCCTCAGTAGCCATCGCCAAGTTTGTGGCTGATACCAAATTATTCCAGGTAGTCAAATCCCAAGCTGACAGAAAGAAGCTGGAGAAACATTTTACCAAGCCGAGTGGGTAAAAAATTGACAGATGGACTTCAATGTTGGCAAGTGCAAGGTAATGTATACGGGGAAAAATAAGCTCAACTATATGTACATGATGCTGGGTTCTTAGCTAGGTGTTACAGCTCAGGAAAAAGACCTTGCAGTCTCTGTAGGTAGTTCTCTAAAACATCAGTTCAATGTGCAATGGCAACCCAAAATGCCAATACAAAGCTGGACATCATTAAGAAGAGAACTCTAAACAAAATGGAGAAGAAGACCATGCCCTTATACAAATCCATGGTGCACCCACATCTTGAATACAGTTCTGGTCCCCTTATCTCCAAAAGGATGTAGGTAAATTAGAAAAGGTACAGAGAAGGGCAACCAAAATGATCACAGGCATGGAGCAGCTGCCATACCAGGAGAGACCAAAAAGGCTAGGACTCTTCAGTTTGGAAAGGCAGCGGCCTGGGGGGCGAGGGTATATCACAGAGGTCTAATAAAATTATGAAGGAGCCAGATAAAGTGAACAGGGAACTGTTATTCACCAAGTCCTAGAACACTAGAACTAGGAGGGAGCCACTGAAACTAGGAGACGGGCTTACAACTAGAAAATGCAAGTACTTTTTATGCAATGCACGCTTAACTTGTGGGATTCATTGCCACAGAAGGAGGTATAGGTGCATAGCACAGCCAGGTGCAAAAAGGAACTAGGCAAATTCAGAGATGCGAGATCTACTAGTAGGTCTTGAACACGACTTGTGGAGATGTTTCCTCTGACATATGCACCATCCAATAATGGTGGATACCAGGGAGGGTAACGAGTGGGGGACAGATCACTCTGGGTGTACCTGATTCAATGCTCTCCCTATAAAGTGTCCTATTTGTTGTGCCAGTGTAACAGTGAGCCTTAGGCCCAACAGGAAAACTTTATGCTTCCCTTAAATAGAGAGGCTACTGGGAATACAAATGATTTCTCAGGGCAACAAATGTGAAAACAGGGATGAGATGTTCAGCTGCCACTTTTTTGCTTATGCACTTTTGTGAAAAAAATCCCCTGTAGGTATTTAAAATGTGTGATTACTACTAAGCTTAATATCCTGGGGGAAGATGGCTTAGTCTGGGCTCCAGCACATCAGTTCTATTCTGCCATCTATTCATTCTGTGGAGGCAACAAATCCCATCGCATCATGGTAGCACTGTGTTCTGCCCCACTCAATTTGCCCTCATAGATACACTCTAAAACAGGGGCAAATGCATCCCAGGCAGGTACCAGACCATGGGATTCTTCTTATGCCAGGTGCCCAGGGCCAGCAGCTGTGGTGTCCGGTGGGCAGCAGTGGATGTCCAGGGGCAGTGGCAGCAGGTCAACAGCAGCAGGAAAGAGGGACATATCTCCCCCTGCTACTGATGGCATGGCCATTGAGCTTAGAGGCCCTAAATTCTGCAGTAGACCCCGACCTGCCCCCAACTTCTGGTACCCGAGTGGGGCAAATTAAATGGGCTGTGCATCTGACACTCCTACTCTACAGTAAACTGATGAACTGGATCTTAACACGTCACTGACACCATGCAAGGGAGGAGTTCTCTATACAATACCATGGGAGTTATCCATTTCTGTCCAAAGAAAGAAGAAGTGTAAAGGAAACAGGGACCTAGCAAGACAACCAGGGTCCAAATTAGGAGTGAGCTCAGTGGGGCTGAGTCCACCCATAAGAGATGAGAGCTTCCCGCTCCCCTCCCCCCACCCAGATTTGAAAATCAGAACCTGGGGGGTCACTTACGTGGACTTCTTCATCACTAAACCGTTTTAACTTAGTGTTAAACACCCCCTCCCCCTGCAAAGCCCTCCGAAGAGTCAAAGTGTACTTCGAACCCTGAAGGCAGCTAAATAAAGAATGATTTTTTTAAAATACAGCATTCATAATAGAGAGCTTTCACAGCTGCCATTATAAAAGCAGATCTCTCTGAGTCTGTTGTGATTTCTATCTCATCTGCTGAAAAAGTAATACCTATCTGATACCTGATTTTTAGTGTTCACTTTCCTTTGTTGTTCTTTAGTTTGTCCTCCATCCTATTTTAGCTACTAAGTAGCATACTACCTTGAATACGTATCTATTAATGAAATACATTTCAAAATGTTAAGGTAATATTTAATATACTGGTTTAGAATAGCATTCAACAAATTTATTTCAACATGTCCCTAAAAGTCAATGTACAGTGTATAGTTTTTAAAATGAACGCTTTTGTCTACTGCAGAAGTTCTTATTAAATCACTTATCTATTATTTATCGATAAGCCTGAGTTGAGAGAATAAGATATTTTGAAAAATATTATCCCGATTCCCTGAGTGAATGAACATTTATTTCTGCTTGGAATATCCTACACTATATATAAGATCTATGACTGAAAAATGGGGCATGCAATTCAGCAATCATCAGTCTTTTATCTTTAACCTAATATAAAACAAAGCAACGTATTCAAATTCTTTCACATTGTACCGACAGCAAGTAATATTGACATGCAGCAAAAGTAAAATAGCTCATTAGTCTTGTGTCAACACAGCTGGAGGGCACGTCCAGCGGCTGCAACTTCTTCCTTTTCAGCTCTGAGGGGAAGAGGTTCCTGCAGCCTTCCCTGTAATCCCTAGGTGACACCTCTGCCCAACTGCACAAAGGAGCTTAAGATTCACAGAAAGCAGAGCAGGAGACCTGAACCTTGCTCATAACCTGAGGGACCCAGGACGTCCTGGCAATCCAAACCTTCCACAGCTCGCATATCCCTAGTCTTTATTGAAACTCTCTTACCTTTGCCTCCGGGTTGCCTGGCATGGTTCTTGTTCTGCTTGAGGATATTGTGACCATGTCCTGGTCTTATCTGTATAAATGAATTCCAGGTGGTAAGTATTTTCATCACCTATTTAACCAAGAAAAAGAACTTTTTTTCCCTGAATTACTGAATCTACACTGCTGTCAGCAATGACAGAATTAGTATTTGTCCATCCTATCCATATTTTCATCTAGACAGTCTATATTTGCAGTAGATTAAAATTGCTTACCATACTATTCTGGGCTTTGCAACGAGCACCCTGTTTTGACCAAGTACTTACTTCAAATAACGTTCTTCAGTGAGAAAATAAACTCCACATCCCATTAGAAAACCTATTACATCTGTACCTTCTGTCAAATAAGGTGTGAGCCTTTAGCTGAGCTAAGGCATGCTGAAGAGTACATCTTAACATTGAAAACACAGCATTTATGAATAAAATGTTGCTTTCCTATACAGGCCATTTTGGTAGATACTCCATTGTAACTGGGAACTGGGATTTGCAGAAAAATTGATGTCTGGGCTCCTGCTGTTAAGCTTAATGTTTCCTATCAACCTGCAGCTGATGAAGTTAGATTATGGGTTTGTATAAGATCGTTTGGATAAGGATGATCCTGCCTCAGGTAGGGGGTTGGACTCCACTAGATGGCCTATGGAGGTGCCTTCCAGCTCAACTTCTCTAAGATTTCTATGGTTTTCACTGATCAATCTCCTCCCCAACGCAGGTCCTTTTCTTGGGGCTCATTATATTTCTTTCTTTCTTTAGTTTTGTTAAACAGAACTGCACTTAGATGACAAAGTGCTTTTAATTAAATCATGACCAACATTTCTAAAAATATTTTCTTTTGTCATACAGCCTGCAGTACTGATGTGGGTTAACAATAAAACTGTCAAAGTTAAGCCCTATTAATACCTCTCCTTGCACATAGTTTAGCTGGCTGCCAGTCCTTGTTTGCACAGGGACTTGAGCAGTGTGGAACAGGATTGCACTTCGGCATCTAAATCCACTTACAAATCTAATTGGCGGAACAGAATCTGGCCCTTAACCTCTCTACTTCAATTCTCCCCCCATTACAGAGTTGACCATGCCTCTGACATGCTCCAAGTTGATTTTAAATGTGCAAACTGTATGAGGTTTTTTTTCATTGTTTATTTGGGGGGGGGTCTTGTTTTTTTTTACTGAAAAGAATACAAATATTACAGAAAAAATAGCCTACCTGCTTTAGTATGAGAATAACTAATGTAAAGCCTTATGCTTTGAGATGAAAATAATCTAACAGTGCTGATCACTAGGTATTTTAGAGGCTTAACAAATCATGCATTTTAGGGTTGCCAGTAACAGTAAACATGACTTTTAGTAGATGAGAGGACTTGGAAAGGAGCCACGTCACCAGAAAATTCTGATACTCGGTGTTTATTCTTAAAATATGCAATGGAGTAATTCATCCAAATAATTTCAAAGCTCAGGCACAGTAGGGCATATTCCTGAAAGAGATAAAGAGCGCTTGATAAAAATAAAGGTTCTGGAAGGCTGAGGGGCAGACAAAGCAGGCAAGCATCATTATCGCAGAATTTCCCTCTCCCACCACCGCATGATTTGGGCTGGATGCCCCTGACCAAACAAAGCTTTCATTGAAGCTAATATGACAGCATTTTCCATTCATGAGGGAAGGAGGAAAGGAGGTGGGAAGATTTCATGACCTTTAACAGGCGTGCAAACTCAGTTAATAACTGTGTGAAGAATTTATTTGAAATGCAGCTCCTGTAAAATGTGTGTGCACTATTTCCTCATACATGTCTGTGCTTTTCCTAGCTAATGCCAAGGTGCTAGTTTCTTCACATTTAAGACTGGATTCTGTTCAGAATCCCCCAAGCAAACAACATGGGCGAGGACTGCCATCTCCCTCAAGCTATTGCCAAGAGTTAAAAGATTACCCCGGTTAGAATACGTTGATTTTAGCACACCTACAGTGTACATGGTATGTAGTATGTACTAGTCTAATTATTCAGATCACTCCCATATTTACCCAGCACTTAGAAACTAGGTCAACCCAGAAAGGTTTTATGACTAAAAAGAAGGAATCAGTTTTCAGGGGTGGCTTTAAAGTTGTATTACTTGTATTCAGATAGCAATAACTGTGCCTGTTGCACATAAATGAACTATGCAAAAGCACTTCCTATTGTCCGAGGCTGCCACATGCACCTTTTTCACATACACATATTTGGAGGTATCTGTCAAGCAAGGTTAACTGCAGACATGGATGTGAGAAGCACTCACTCGTTACGCGTGTAACCCGTCACTGTTGCAGCATTCAGTAAGACGTCGAAAGGCTGGGGAGCAGGACGGGGCGCCAACCCTAGCAATCTTTCATTCTTCTTTTCTTTTCTTTTTTTTACTCTCAATCTACAAACTTGTTACTGGGGACGGGGCTTAATACACGTGACACTGAGCCCTTTTAATTAGAGCACCTGTCCAGGAGCCTCCCCACCCCGACCTCTGAGCACGTGTATAAGCAGCCAAAGTTCCTCCTAACCTCCAGCTTAAATTTCCCCTGCGGCAGCTTGAGGCCACTGCTCCTAGTCTTGTCTCCTACAGTCACAGAGCAAAGACAATCTTCATCCTCTCTATCATCACCCTTCAGGTATCTGAAGAGTGTTATCAAATCCCCGCTCAATCTTCTTGTCCCCAGGCTAAATAACCCTAATTATTTCAGCCTTTCCTCATAAGTCTTGCCTCTGAGGCCCCTAACCATTATGTTCCTCTCTGCTGGACTCTTTCCAAACTGTGCACATCTTTCTTGTAGTGTGGGGGCCCAAACTGGACACAGGACTCGAGGGGAGGCCTCACCAGTGCTGAATAGAGGGGAAGAATCACTTCTCTTGATTTGCAAGTGGCACTCCTGTCGCTACAACCCAGGATGCTGTTGGCTAGTTTGTTTGTTTTTTGCAGCAAGAGGACACTGTTGGCTCATACTCAGTTTAAGGTCCACCATATTAATAATGTACTAAAATGTAAGAGAGAGAAGCAGTACCTAGCTGCATGTCCCCGCGGTAGCCTGCAAGCAGGGGGTTCAAGGAATGGCACATGTTGAAAGATGTGCGTCTTCGGGGCATTTCTCCCCTCTGCCACTTGGCTTGACCGTCCAAATGAGGGTAGATAAAGGGTTCTGGGTTCATATTCCCTGTCAAGCCTGCAGTACCAGGGTTGGAAGACAGATCGCTGGAAGATGCAAGAATCTTGACATTTTACATTTTAATTTATTTTCATGCAACTTAAGCATTGCGATAAGCAGAAACTCTTCCCATTTAAAGTGCTTAGGAACTTCACATCATAAATCTATTGGATACAGAAAATCATGGACCTAATAGAGACATTGGATTTATGACACATTGCAACCTGCCTGACATCTGATACTCCGAGGTAACCTGCCTCCAGCTGCCCGCTTGCTCCTTCACACATTTCCCTCCCTTCCCCCCTCCTCTCCCCTCCTATCTCTGCCCATTGTCTTCCTAACTCCCACTCGTTTATATTTTCACAAACGTGCTTATCGTAAATTAGCTTCTTTTCTACCGTGGAGAACACATAACACGAGCAGAGTCTGTCTGACTAAGGGTGTTTGTGCCCAAAAGCTTGCAAAGAACTTTTTCCCAACTATTTAGTTGGTCTAATAAAAGATAGCACATTTAC
Organism: Alligator sinensis; assembly: GCF_000455745.1. Lineage (NCBI taxonomy): Eukaryota > Metazoa > Chordata > Crocodylia > Alligatoridae > Alligator > Alligator sinensis. Next base: position 34,305 of record NW_005842873.1, read on the forward strand.
TCAAAGAACCTTGCCTGCCTAGGAGGACTTGGACTGCAACGGATGCCAAATATGGTTCTATAGTGTGAATAACGTGTTTACTTTTTTCTGCTTGCAGTAAGTTGAACTACGCTAATTGCTAAACTGGGCATTTGGGATATGGCTCGTTAAAGAATTAATAGCACTCTAGAGAGTAATAGCAAAATTTAGCCAAAGCCATCTGTGAATTCAAAGGCTGTAAAATGTTACAACTCATTAAGAGTCTAGTCACGCAGCTTCTATGATCTAAAGCAGAGATTCTCAAACTGGTCCGCGAGCTCCGCTCGAGTGATCCGCAGAAAGGTTGCCGAACAATCAAGAAAATCTGTACTTGTAAGGTAAGACTACTGATATTAAAATATGAACTGTGTGCTTTGATTTGTAGAACAAAAAAATGTTTATTAAGTGGTCCGCTGAGACCCTCAGCAATTTTCAAGTGGTCCGCAAAAAAAAAAAATGTTTGATAACCACTGATCTAAAGCATTTGACTAAAGCATCCTTTTATCATCTAAGTGCAAGGAAATTCATATAATGCATTCGATAAAACAATCATCAAATTCTAATACAGTACCTACAGGGATATAGCAAAGTTGTAATAATATGTTTACCTGGCATACGTACCACTTGATTGTATCATTTTGAATGGCTTTTTCATTTCCTTTGCCATTTTGCTTTGAACTATTGTAGGAATAATTCCAGTGACACTTTGTTCTTTTTAATGTATATTTTCTATCTATTTTAGTTTTACATATTTGTGTTGAACTTAAATCTATTTGTAAGGCATAAATAAGTAAATATAGCCATAAACTGTAGTTCAAATTACGGTATCAATGCCAGTTCACTCAATACAATCAGCTAGATAACCAGAATGACTATTTTGTGTAGTTTATTTCTACTACTATAACTTTTTAAACTTAATTTAACAGCTTCAGATACCAAAGATAAAAGCTTTTTGGTAAAGAAGGCTTTTTTAAAAGGTTCTGACTTGTACAAGTTATTGACATGCTAATACATAAACATAGTTTAACGTAAGAGGGAGCTTATTCCACAGTCTGGACACCCTAGTTGTGAAGTAGTTTTTCCTAAAGCTGAGCCTGAAATGGTCCTCCAGGAGTTTGTGACCATTACTCCTGGTTTTCCCCTCGGGTGTCCTAGTGAACAGTTGTTCACCAAGCCCTTGATGTAGTCCCCTAGTGTAGCGGTAAGCTGCTACCAAGTCCCCTCTCAGCCTTCTTTTTTCAGGCTGAAGTGTCCCAGATCCCTCAGCCTGTCCTCGTATGGCTTGCTGCGCAAGTCTCTGATCATACGGGTGGCCCTTCTCTGGACTCTCTCAAGCTTGTCCACGTCCTTGGTGAAGTGCAGCGCCCAGACCTGGATGCAGTACTCCAGCTGCGGTCTCACCAAAGCCAAGCAGAGTGGGAGAATCACTCCTTTGGTTTTGCTTGAGATGCATCGATTGATGCCTGCCAGGGTATTGTTAGCCCTGCTGGCTACAGCGTCACACTGGCGGCTCACATTCATACTGTGGTGGTCTATTATTACCCCAGATCCCTTTCATTTGTAGTGCTGGTCAGGTTGGTGTTGCCAAGCCAGTAGGTGTGCAGGGGATTGTTTGTCCCCACATGGAGCACTTTGCATTTCTCAACATTGAACTTTATCTGGTTCCGGTCCGCTCAGCTTGCCAGCCTGTCTAGGTCCGCCTGTATCTGCAGCCTATCTTCAAGCGTGACCACGTTTCCCCATAACTTGGTGTCATCCACAAACTTGGCCAGCGAGCTCTTCACCCCCACATCCAAATCATCGATGAAGATGTTGAATAGCACTGGACTAAGCATGGACCCCTGAGGGACACCACTGGCCACTTCCTGCCAAATGACACAGATCCGTTAATTGGAACTCCCTGGGTCCTGCCCTGTAGCCGGCTTCCCACCCACCTGACCGCCTCGCAGCTAAGGCCACAGTCTTCCAATTTTCTCGCTGGACATATACAAGTCCATGGGGATAAATGGGATGCACCCGAGGGTGCTGAGGGAGTTGGCTGATGAGATTGCTGAGCCGCTGGCCATCATCTTAGAAAACTCATGGCGATCAGGGGAGGTCCCGGAGGATTGGAAGAGGGCAAACATAGTACCCATATTTAAGAAGGGGTAAAAGGAGGATCCAGGGAACTACAAACCAGTCAGCCTCAACTCAGGCACTTGGAGGAGAAGACGCTGATTAGGGGCAGTCAGCATGGATTCACCAGGGGCAAGTCCTGCCTGACCAGCCTGATTGCCTTCTGTGATGAGGAGACTGGCTCTGTGGATACGGGGAGACTGGTGGATGCGGTGTACCTTGATTTTAGCAAGGCTTTTGATATGGTCTCCCACAACATTCTTGCAAGCAGGTTAAGGAAGTACAGGTTGGATGAATGGACTGCAAGGTGGATAGAAAACTGGCTGGGGCATCAGGCTCAGAGAGCA
>NW_005842873.1:36817-51089 GCF_000455745.1 Alligator sinensis
GCCAGCCGGTATCAAGTGGCGTGCCCCAGGGGTCCGTCCTGGGGCTGGTTTTGTTCAATGTCTTCATCAACGACCTGGAAGATGGTATAGAGTGCACCCCCCAGCAAGTCTGCAGATGACACCAAGCTGTGGGGAGCAGCACATACACTGGAGGGTAGGGCTAGGATTCAGAGTGACCTCGACAATATGGAAGATTGGGCCAAAAGGAATCGCATGAGGTTCAACAAGGATAAATGCAACGTCCTGCACTTAGGAGGGAACAGTCCCATACACCAGTACAGGCTGGGGGCTGATGGGCTGGGCAGCAGCTCTGCAGAAAAGGACCTGGGGGTGACAGTGGGCAAGAAGCTGAACAGGAGCCAGCAGTGTGCCCTTGTTGCCAAGAAGGCCAACGGCATCCTGGGCTGCATTAGTACAAGCGTTGCCAGCAGATGGAGGGAAATGATTATTCCCCTCTGTTAAGCACTGGGGAGGCCACATCTGGAGTCCTGTGTCCAGTTTTGGGCCCCTGCTACAGAAAGGATGTGGACACGTTGGAGAGAATCTTCACTACGACAGCTCTTCTGTGTTTCGCTGAAGGATTAGAGATCTTTCAACTGATGAGGGCCTCCCTTAAAGACTAAACTAATGTAGGCCAAAAAGACTGACTGGAATGCACACAGATCATGAATAGAAACAGAGCCCATGTAGGAGGTGATTATCAGTTGTCTGTATACTATTTCTAAGGTAACTGTTACCTGGGTCATGGAGGTAAGCCTAGATGCTGCCAGGTGAAGCTGACTGAGAAATTTGCAAAAAAAGGTACGCTTTAGGCTGAAAAACAGATTCGGCAAAACAGTTGTCAGAGTCTCCCTGGGCTCTAGATGGTGCTGTGCTGTCATTAAATCAGAAGGCAAGACAGAAAAATGAATAGTATTTCTTTAATGTCTTTTAAAAATATTTACATCAGACTGTATTTATAGTCTGCTCTTATAATGTGGTAAAGTCCTCTTTGCTTTCACTTTGGTCTACTGTGTCTAAGTCACTTAGAAATACAAAAAGCTTTTCTGTTGATAATTCAAAACCAACACTCTCAGTGGAGATAATCAGACAAATCCCAGAATTCCTATCCTGATCCTTTTCTGTGCATCTTAGGGTCTTGGTTTTTTAAAATATCTGACATACAACTCCAGCAGACTCTACATCAGTGTTTCGTGCTTATATTTCGGCCAAACTAGGTGATCCAGGATTTCTTCCACCCTCAGCCACTTATTAGTCGTTTTTCGAGCATTTGTGATTTTCTTTTCTCATCATGCCCAGTTGTGATCAGTTTTTCAGGTAAGGTGTTTGCATCCTGTGGAGTCCATTTTTCTCTCGTGTACGGTCTAACATGCACGCAGGTAACAGTTTCTGGACTAATGTGCAATTCTGAGCGTGTACTGCTTATTTCCAAAGAAGAACAGGACTATGAAGAGAGTGATCATGAGGAGAATATACAAGGGGAAAGCAACCAGTGAGCAAATACTACCCTTTCCCCATAACACCATCAAACAGCCAAACAACATCAAACTTAGCAAACTGTATTATACAATCAAGAGTTTACAGGCCATTTCTCTCCGAGGAAGCAGCTTCCCATCTAAGTATTTCTTCCCTCCATTGACTTAAAAGGAACCTAGAGACACTGGATTTCTTTTTCATGTGGTTTCACCCTGTGAGTAACAAGCCCTGCAGCGTACCGCAAATGTGGAAAAAAACAAACCCACTTACCACATAATTCAGTCTGTAGAGCTGCTCCGACACAGCAATAGGGAGGGGAAAATGTTAAGAACTGCTAGATTCAGTCTCACCAAAAATCCTGACAACATAGTCATCTCTTACTTGCTTAAAATGTGCTTCCACTGCCTGTCCACATCCTCCAGCAGCTAGTCAGGCAAACATCAACGTTGGTGTTGAAAGGTGGATTCTTTCATTGTCTTGGCACTTCCACTGGAACAGGCAGAAGGAAAAAGGGGGAAAGGACAAAAGTAAGATGGAGGAGATGGAAAATAAGATGGGGACATATCAGAGAAGGAAGCACCATATGTTGTTAGGGAAATAGGGGCGTACAGTCCACTTTTGCTTCCACTACATATATTCATTTTGTGCCACCCTCCCCCAAAAAGGCTGAGGGCAATGGTCAGTGAGAGCAGCAGGAGCCACACGGTTACTTTCTGAAAGGCCTTTGAAAGAAAAGCGGCCATCCTCTCGCTGTGACGAGGGACACCGGGACCATTTTGGTGTAATTCAGAAGCATTTATCTTAAATCACCCAGTGGCTTTTGCCTTCGTGCTTGCTCCCCACCAGGCTTGTGCGCCCTGCCGCTCACACCCCGCATCGCTGTCCCAGCCCGCTTGGCCCCGGGCCCGCGCTCACCTGTGGGCAGCACTGCCTTCGGGCTCTTGCAGTGCCACCTGCCGAGGCCACCCGCACTGGGAGCAGCGCCAGAGCATGGCCCAGGCCAGCAGCTGCCAGGCGTGCCCAGCTCGCCTGCCCCCCGCCCCAGACCGTGGCTGCACAGGCCGCAGCAGTGTCTGCCCGCCCCGCCCTGTGCCACACTGCACCGCGCAGCTGCAGGGGAGGCGGTGGTGTCCAGAACAGGGTCCCGGCTGCAGCGCTGCCTGAGGGGAGGCTCTGCCCAGGGGGTGCAAGGCTGGCTGCCACCCTCACCCATGGGTGCAAGCGAGCAGCGAGCGATGGAAGTGCATCTCCGCATCCAAGGAGCGGGCAGCTGCAGGGCCGGGAGCTGGAGACAAGCACATCGTGCTGGGACCCCACGGCACCAGGCCTGACACGTCGGGTGGGGAGCGGCTTGCACTGGTGCAGGCACCAGCGCAGCAGGACTCCTGGTGCGGTCCCCATGGTGCGCACAGCAGCTGTCACAGCGCTCCCCCGGCTACACTTCAGACACTGTTAGACCCCTGGTAGGTAAAACCACTTGTACTGGGAGGAGAACTGAGTTAACATGACAGGGAAAAAGAATGGTAACTCAGTAGAAAATGCTATTATTAGATCTGTCGTAATAACCAAGGGCTGAAATTCATGCGCACGTGTACTGCAGTGCCTCGGTAACTTGAGTCAAAACACTGGAATATTAATTTTTAGATTCATTAAGCCTTTTTAGGGGCTACAGAGATAGACTTTATGGGAAGATTTATGTACTATTTTCCTGTGACCGTCACTCCTCAGACTTAAGAGATTCCAAAGAAAGCAGTACATTAGGATGTGCGCCCCTACAGATAACACTACCAAAATACCACTTTTTGTACCGTGGTGCAAGGTCACATGCCTGCCATTTCTGAACCCATTTCTGACCAGGTCCTGTCTCACAAGCAGAGGGGTGGAGAAAACAGGCCTCGTTATGCTGATATCCCCTCTCCCAATAAAACCTCTTTTTTAATAGCTCTAAAAATAAAACAGCTTTGACAATCCAGCTGGCAGATTAAGCAAACCTTTAGGGCAAAATTGCACTTTCTGGGGTCTTGGGGCAATGAATTCAATTGTGTCAGCTGTTCATGATAGATATAGCCAGTTGCCTACTGAACCCATAACATGAGGGATACCATCAAGTCTGGTGCAATGCTTGAGCACACTGTAGCTGTGCAGCAACAGGTACAATCTCTATTAGAGATTCAATTGCTTTAACCTTGAATAGAAAGCATTTAAGCAGGAGTGCAAGTGGCATGATGGTTGATTTCTGTAGTATAAAGCTCCCTTTTGGTAAGTCTATTCCTTTCTCGATGGAATGCTTTGTAGCTCTGGGCACTAGCAAACAGGAAATTATAAAAGGAGTTGGACGAACAGTTTTATTTCTGGTTCATGGGTCCTGAATTATCTAAATCTTTGAATTCATCACAAACCAGCCAAAACAAATAGCAAGTCTAGGGAGACAGCATATTGTGCAGCCAATTGGAAACAAAGGATCTTAGTCATTTCAAAGTAGTGTTGTGTCCTTGCCACAACTTCTTCTACTTCTGATTCATGATAAAGGATGAGATTTATCAAAGCACAAAATGGAAAAGCTCTGTTGCCCTGTCAGGGTGACAGCCCTCCTTTGGCTAGAGAGCAGCTATTGTTCAGAGGATAGTTGTTTGGCCTGCACTGGCAGTGAGGGAGAACCAGCAAATCTCGTCCCCTCGGCCTGTATTAATCACATTCAGCCCTAGTGCTACTGGGCACTGTCTAGCTGAAGTCAGTGAGGTAACAGTGAGGTAGCTGACCTTTCGCTGTCATTTATTGCCCTGGAAAAGCTGTCTAGTCCAGGGGATATCCTGATTTCCTGCATGTTCTAAAATAGCTTTTTTGGGTAAAATTTTATTTTGTTTTCTCTTGCTTGGTCACGGTCTGCATGATATATATAGTTTGCATTTTGTAGAATCAGTGGATATTTGGAAAGAGGAAACAAAAATAGATATTCAATTTAAAATGAAGTCCTGACTGGCATCCAAACGTCAAAAAGAGCCCTTATGTGATGTAAAGATGTTAACTTTGCTCTTTAAGAACACTGACATATATTTGCCAGAAAATATCAGTTTCAGAAAGCCACGGCATCTGTCAGCACCTTGGAATAAGAAGAAAGAAAACATAACAGGCTCCTTACAGGACATTTTCTTCATGTAATCAATCATGCAAGAGGAAAAGAGCCCATTGGGAAATACAGGAGCAGTTAATGTACTAGAGACACTACTCAAAAGAGAATCCGCCTGCATTTTCTGCCATTCCTTGGCCAGCTCTGTGAACGTGTCACACGGTTGTTTTCATCATTAATGCAATGCAGAAGAATGCAGTGTTAATCTAAGCATGGATTTTATTTTTTTTAGTATTTTGTCCACTGTAACATTAAATGGTTTCAATTAACCTTAAAGCATTTTCATTGACCCGTCTACAGCATTCTGATAGGGAACTTACAATATGGGGTTCCCCAGAAAGAAGTTGATTTTCTTCCAGCCAGGGACAGCTAGCTTCTCAAAGGCAGTCTGGTTCAGTTTGGGCGGTTTGGGTATTTCTGTTTGGGGCTGAAAGAACAGCTATGGGTAGCCTAATTATTATAGTGCACTTTTTTCCTTTTCTTTCCCCATTGAAGCAGCCTCGGTTCACACAATCCTCAGTTTCATTTTATTTCAGGACCAAGGAGAGGCAACAAATGGAGTGTTATGTAACACAAGGAATGGTCAGATACTTTGGAGTATACTAGCTCAAGAGTCGTCCCCCAGAAGTGAATGGGCCCAATCTCCAAAGAGTCAGAAAAGAGGAACTGTACACAATTATGTCAAAGAGTTTATTTTTCTAGAACGTCTTCATTCATTCTGATTATATTTCATTGTCATGTATTGTGTTATTAAAATCTAAAATCACAGAGGACTGTTCACCAGGTCAAAAGACTTTTGTGAACCTGATAAATCAAATGGTCTCCATGGTGAGTATCTTGACTGGCTATTCCAGCTCAAATCACAGGTCACAGATGCTAAAAACTTAACATAAACCCAGGATTATTATGTGGTACTAAGGCAGACAAAACTCTGTGCAGAGGTGATGTCTTTTACTAGACCAACTAAATAGTTGCAAAAAAATGTTTTTTCTTTGAAAGCTTTCGGGCTCGTACACCCTCCATCAGGCAAAGGAGAAATCAAAGATGGCAAGGGTTTTGTTAGGTGTTAAAGCCAGGCTGTAAAGAGCTGCTCTGTGAGAATGCACACGAGGAGCGTAGACAATGACTATGTGGTACCAATGCATCTGAGTTTGAATCTGGCATACTTGGGACCCACTCTCCAGGTTTTCAGATACCACAAGAGGGTTATAGTTGAAGAAGTGGAACAGAATATAGTGGAGTAAACCAACAGTTAATTTTGGACTCCAGGGCAGTTTGGAGGAGAAGGAGATCACTTTTGACATGTTAGTGTTCTTCTGATATGTCTAACAGAGCCTAACACTGTAAATTGTACCTAACATTTTCAGGAAGCATAACGAAACATCAATACAAGTTCAAAACTCTTGCACATGCAGCAAAAATCCCAGATTCCTAGATTCTCTGCACAATTTAATCCAAGGCAGCAGTAACGTAGCGAGAATATAGCAGACTGCAGATCTGAATTTAGAAGCCAAATTGTAAGCCAGATCCTGCCCTCCACTCTGCTGGTGTATGTAGAGAGATAGGAAAAGGAGATCATAGAAAACTCTTACTTCTCTGTGCACCACACTCTGGGCACAAACCTGTCCCACCAGTGTAAGAATAGCTGAGTTGTCGATACCAAACGGACTAGTCGTGGACCCGTGGCAATGTGAAGGAGCCAGTTCCAGATAGCAAAAACAGTCCCATTTTGGACGCAAAACCCTCAGCTGCATGTCCAGGCACTCAGAGGCTGCCTCGGGTCCTCTAGGGTGCTTTTTTTTCTTACTCAGAAGTCCTCAATCCACCGACGGCCACCCAAGATCTGCATCACAGTGTGATCCCCCCATATGGGCAGCTGTAGTGTCCAGCCCCAGGCCTGCCTACAGGCAATCTGCAGCCATGGCAGCATGCATTGGCTGTCTACAGTGCTTCCCTGTCAGCATTCACTGTGTCTGGTGCCCCCTCAAAGACCTGCCCCTGCCTTCTGAGGTCCAGAAACTATTACTGAAATGCACTCCACAGTCTCCGCGCTCTCGGTTTGCTTTCTGCTGCAAAAAATGCCTACTCATAAGCAGGAACAGCTCATCCACTGGTGCAGATCCCTGGCTCAGCATGGGTTGAGTGCTGAGGAACTGGCAGTGCCTCTGCTAAATGTGTTGTCATACAGCAGCGGAAGGACAGGCATGTTTTCCCACAACACACCACAAAATAAGTCCTCAAGTGGGTCAGGTAATATGGCACTAAGAACCTTGGGAAACACCTCCAGAAATCCCAGCTCCAAACTTGGGTTCCCGCAGCAGCACTGTGGCCCTGCCTACACAGGTAGGAGAGTCACATGCCTGTCTGTAATGCAGGTGCTCACCAGTCAGAGTCCCTGTGCCCAGCGTACACTGCAAGATAGGCACACCTTGACAGTGAACCTTGCCGTGACACTGTAACTGGAGATCCTCTCACACCCTATGTTGGGGGAAGGGCAGATGGGGGCCTCAATGGCCACATCCTAAAGATACCATGCAAAATGGACTGTTCAAGGATGAACACATTTTTACAAATATTTATTGCAGCAGGGAAGTATCCTATCAAGGATGCTATTTTCTATTTGCCATGAGAATTTGTTGAGAGCAGTCTCTGGGGATGGGCACTGATCCAACTGTGACTATGCTCCTTGGGTCTCAAGTAAGAGAGAGAAGGGACTGTTTATATGTTGTGCAAAACTAAAAAAGGCCTTTATTTTTCTAGAGAACCTGGCAAACTGTATCTTAGTAAGTATCAGCACAGAAATTCTCCAGGGAAGAAAAATGGAGAAATACTTAGCAGTAGACATTAAAAAACTAGATTCCATGGGCACTTCCCAAATATGCCAGAAGTAGAGCAGATTTGCACTTTTACATACTCCCTGGGACCATCGAAAATACACACAACAGTGTTTTGAAAGAAAACAATGTGTGAAGTGATGCTGTCTCCTTTCTGCGAGCACGGGAGGGTTACAATGAAATGTCACTGGGGACCCCTCCGAGAGCCATGGGTCTAGGAGGCAAGGCAGGAACGTGACAGGGCAGGCGCATGGGCGCACACGCACACAACTGGCAGGCTGAAAGTTTCACCCATGCAGCTGGCCTTCAGGCAGCTGGATTCTGCAAGGATTTTCAAACACTAGGATAGAAGTCCACTGTAGTCTCAGATAATGCCAGGGGAAGTGGGAAGTTAAGAAGGTGTAGCAAGGGAAGAAAGACACACTTTCATAAAGGAGAGAACTGACAAGGCAGGAGCTGCAGAGGAGAGGGTTGTGCTGTGATTATGCAGAGAGATGTAGAGGAGCCTAGGTCTAGATGGGGAAAGGAGCAACAGGAGTAGAAAGAGGCATGGCCCAGACTATGGAGGATTTTGAACTGGATGCCTAAATATGCAAGGAGCCTCCTGACAACCAGCATATCCAAAAAGAGAGACAGCAGCATTCTACGCAAGTTGAAGCACAGAGAGGGAAAGGGGAGAGGGAAGTGTGAGAGCATATTTAACAGTTACCAAGTAGAGCATGTATGACTAATGCAAGGTGGTATTCCCCAGCGTGAAGCAGCAAGCCTTGGTCAGTCATTGTAGGACCCCACTGTTCACCCAGCAGTTCTGCTACATGGGGAGGCACCACTGTTGAAAGTGCCACAACATCTGGAAGAAAATGAAGGCATGTCTGGTGCGCAGCAGCAGCCAGCATGGTTGTTATGAAGAGGCTACCCTTGTTATGCACGGTAGGTCAAACTCCAAGTGGTCACCAGAGCATCTCTTACCCCATCATGAGAACAGGCAGACTGGCTCACATCTCAGCACACTTATTTCCATAAGACCTTCACACAGGCATCGTCTCTGATTCCCAGTATGACAGAATTACTCCTATTTGGCATTTTCCATGGCCCCTAGATTCTTCACCAAGTTTCCCTTGGTAGTGGCCATGCACCTCAGGAAACAAAGATTTACTCATATCTCAATGAGTGAGGACAGCCAGGGGCTATGCATAGCAAGTTTGAGAGGGTCTGAGGGTCACTATGACACACTTCCATTCCCTGGGCCTCAGTAGTCAGCAGAGTCAGCCCGGGTGGCAGCAAGGTCTTATCTCCCACACGATTGACTCTGAGCTCCAAGGGAAGTCATCCTATAGTTGAGATCTCTCCCTTGGCAGATGCAAGAACCTAACTCTCCTTAACTGGCCACATGGCTTTCTGTACCACCATTATACTGGATACTAGAGCTCACCAGAGTGGTTTGCCAGCTTGGTCATGGACAGTAAATTCGCCAAACAGACCACCTCCAAGCACAGCTGTGTCTCATCGTCCCCTGCTCGGTGGAAGAATTCAAGCAATATTTGCAAGGGTGTACCCTTTCTTACTTCCTTCTTTCAACAATGCCAAGAGTGCAAGACACTTTTCTCTTAGGATGGGAGACCTGTGCTGACCACCTTTGGACCCCAAAGATGCTAAGATCCATCAATGTCGCTTTGTTGCTCAAGGCAGTACGCAGAGCCTGCGTTGCACTTATCCCTCACATTCAGAGCTGTCATGGTCAGGTCACGACAGACAATATTACTAGCACTATGCTGGCAAACAAGGTGGGAAATCTCCCTGATTAAATGGGAAAGCATGCCACCTCCAGCTCTGGCACATTTACTACCAGATACTAGGCCTGTGCGAAGTGGCTAGTACTTGCTTCGGATTTGGCCGATTTGGATTTGATTCGATTCAGTGATTTGAATCGCTGTCCTGATTCAATTTGGCCAAATCTGATTTGGAGATCTGGCTGCTGCCGAATCTCCGAATCAGCCAGGCCCATCCCCGGCCCACCCCCCCAGCCCGGCCACGGCTGCCCTGCCCACCCCAGCTCCTGGCACTTGTTTAAGAAAAAGCCCTGACTCAGCGAGTGCTGCCGGGCGGGGGGCAATCCCTGCTGCCCCATGCTGCGTGGGGGGCTCTGCACGAGCCCACGAAGCCCCGAGGCTGCACCAGGATCGGCGGGTCCCAGGGCTTCTCTCCATTTTTGCTTTTTTTTTTAAAGGGCCGGAGCTGGCCCGGGCAGGGCATCTGTGGGGGGGCTGGGGGAGTGAGGAGGGGGCCAGGGTGAGCCGCAGCCACCACGGACTGCCCAAATCATCAAAGATCTCCAAATCTTTTCGGAAGATTTGGAGAGCTTTGAATTGATTTGGACATTTAAATTGGTCCCGATTCGTTTGGATTCAGAGATTCAGTCACCGAGTTGGGCCAGATCTCCTCCATATCAAATCACCACCTGAAGCTTTGCAAGGCCCTACCAGGTAACTCTTTTCACTGTGCACTTTCCGGGTCTTCTGAATTTTAACATGGATGGCCCCAGCAAAGTTTTTCCCTGGCATCCACATAGTTGGATAAAGGGCTCGGTCCTCCACTCCATCTGTGAGGACCAAGGTTATCTAGTGCCTGGAGTTCAGATCTAGAAAATCATAAATGTTCCTATAATAACATGCGACTTATAGGCTTACTATGTAGGTATATGTACAAAGAAGGTAACTGTGCAGTGTGCAGGGACTGATGCTAGTCCCCCATTTCTTGTACACTTCACAGGATTGGGAGAAATATCAAGAGTTTTGCCAAGAATTTATCATCGTTAATCCTGTTTCTCAATGCAGAGCTCATCTGCCTTGTTCTGAATCCACGCAGGCTCATTTGCCTGTTTTGGATAGAGAGAAACACAACTTCATTGTGAAGTGTACTAAGAGGCTGGGTGCCATGCCACAAGTTACTGATGATGTGAAACAAAGGCAAACGGCTGCCTTATGCAATAGTTTTGAGACTTATGCACAACATCCTAGTGCCTGAGGCATTCAGACACATCATAACATCATTTCCAAAGATTTAAGTTTAGTTGGATGAGGCCAAAACATCTTTTCATCTTTGTTTTGCTGTTTAGAAAGGAGTGGTATTATATACAGCTGAAATAATGGGTTTATTCTTTTAAAACTGAATTCCAAAAGACAGAGTGCATGCAGAAAGATAAAGTTAGAATCAAGCAACTACCATTGCGTTCTGCTTTGCCCAAATACTGCTTTTGAAAATAGCAATAAAACAAAAGTATGTATGTAACCCCAGGGAAGTAATTGATGTTATTATGGGCCCGCTGCCTATCTCGGGAATCAAAAGTTTCCTTTAAAATAATACCGGTTAAGTTATTGGTCAGACTTCTACACAAGGTTTCTTAACTTACAGAGGAAAAGAATAATGCTGTTTCATTGTTTAAAACAGCTATAGCTTGCGTCAGTCAAGGAGTGGCTGCTACTGGTCATCCCAATAAAAACAGAACAGTGCAATTACTCATTGGAATAATTAAGACTCTGTTGATGTGGCAAAATTGGCTCAAACATTGAATTAGAAGATGCCCAATAAGTAAATGAGTGACCTATTTGTTTCCAAAGCGGTGCTTGCAATTAAGAGCCTGTACAGACTTGTTCTTCCTTAAAGATTTTCTCTGACTGACAGCTAGGGCGACTTACACCTGAGGAGACTGGTGCACATAAGCAGACATATCTATTAACAAGGGAAGGGATGCTGCTGCGGTTTCAAATGCTCAGAAAATTTAACAACTCTGCTTGTAAACTCTCGCATTGCTTTTTGCATCAATTTGCCAGAGAGAATCCAGCTTGTTTCTCCTGAAGATTTCTAAAAGGCAATTTGAGGAAGTTTGGAAAAAGCATAAGGAGAAATACTTCCATGTTTCATGGGGTGTTGGTTGCAGCGTGTTGGCCTAAGGACATAGGCAAACAAGATTCTTTGGGTAAATGTGTTATCTTTTATTTTTATAGTTTCATAGTTGTTTCATTAGTGTTAGTTTATGTTATTTTATATTTAGTTGGTCTAATAAAAGATATCATATGTACCCAAAGAATCTTGTCTGCCTGAGGAGAAATACTACGCAGCATCCTTGCATATCAGTCTTGGATCCCAATAGTCAATAACAAAAAAATCCTAAGATCAGTAAGAGCGATAACTTGTCTATTTGTCCAGGTTTTGCCTTCTAACACCAAGCGCACTGATTGCTTCAGAAGATGAAGTTTGATATAATCACTTGATTTACCCAAGTCATATTAGTTGTATCAACACGTACTTAAAGTTGCTGTGCTGAAGTTGAAGACTTCATAAAATGTAGTTACCTTTAGAGTAAGATACTGCCGCGTGGTTTAACTTCATCATCATATGTGTACCTACTTGCTCTTGCTCTGTAAAGGGGGAGAGCCTGTTTCATGAGTAGTTCTCACAAGTGTTGGTAGCAGCATCCAAAAGTGGTTCCACATCTGCCAGGTAACTTCAGTGAAGGTGGGGGCATGGATGATGAATCACGGGTGGGAGTGATGGGGAGATCTGGCCTGGCAAGCACGAATGAACAGGGCCTACTTTTATTGAGTAAAGAGCTTGCTTGATTCATTTGGCACATCAGAATGGAATCGGGTATTTTAGAAAATATTCCAGTGACACGGAAACTTCCCGTAAATTGACTAGTGCCAGTGCCTCAAACATCTGGCAAAGGATGCAGCAAAACTCATAAGAAGACTTCTTAATAAGATTTACCCTTTCCAGTGTGACCATTCACTTGGACATAGCCATGAAGATTAGTTAAAAGCACTGTTGGTCTGGCCTCTCAAGAGTCCAGACATAACCAGTCCAAACTCTACATTTTACCTAGTACCGTCAGCACTTTCATACTGATGTATAAAAACAGATGTGAAAACATTGACAAAAATATAACTGAAGAGCAGGGGGCACTACAATATTACGGTCTTACGCAGTAAAACAGTTTCTGCCTACTGTGGAATCTGTGAGTGTCGTTCCAGGCGAGCATTGCATATAGGCTTTCTTGTGGTAGGATAACACACGTGTATGCTTTATCACAGGACAGAGTAAAATACTAATGTGCTAGATCCAACAGCTTTTTTCCTCAGTAGTTTCACAGCATGCCCGCTAAGACTCAAAAATCCAGCATATTGTAAATTAAAAACAAAAGCTACGTGTCGAGACTACGTTGCAGAAGGTTATTTCATTAAACCGATTTTTAAAAATTCCTCTTACAATTTCTAAATCAAAGGCCCTCACCTAAACCGCCTTCAAATAAAGTACATCGTATTTTTATAATTGTATTTGTTTTGATTTGAAGAACAATGCAAAGAGCTACCTCCCTCAGGGGCTTTAACAGCTGTCCAGGCATACAGAGGAATGACGGTGGTTCCCTCCAAATGCTCAAATTCGGTACAGTTCCCGGATACACAGGAGGGCGGTCACAGCGCACTGTACCAACTCTGCTGGTGTTTGCTTAGAGCCTGCACAGCATGTTTTGTTTATGTAAGGATGACATGCTCCTAAACCATATTGTGGAAAATCATCTTTCTGCCAAGTCATCTAATCTACAGCCTGACATTAATAAATTAAACAAAAATATGTTCATTGGCTCCTCTATCATGTTAAGTATGGAGTAATTCTGTCTAGCCTTTGAGTCATTTTGTAAGCTGGAATAGAGATTTTTAGTTTTAAAATCCATAGGTTAACAACTTGAACCAGGGAACTGGCTAGAAGCATCTCTTAAAACTCACACATGTATAGTGCACTATGATACTCTGTATGGGTAAGCAATACTTCTAGTAGCTTATAGGGATGTATTGAGCACTAAACAGGATTTTTATGCAAGTTTTGGGAAGTGATTACCCCTCTATTCAGTGCTGGCAGGACTTCATCTGGAGTATCGTGTCCAGTTTTGAACACTGCACTTTAAGAAATGTGGCCAGATTGGAAAGAGTCCAGAAGAGAGAAAAATATTAGAAACAATCCTAACACAGTTGGAAAGATTAGAAAACCTGGGATTTGTCAGTCTAGGAGAGAAAAGACTGCGGGGAGAAGGAAGGGAATTTGATAACAGACTTTAAATAAAGAGGCAGGTTGTAACGGAAGGGCTCGTGACCAATGTTTCCTTGTGTCTGCAGGCAGCAGGACAAGGAATAATAGACTTAAATAGCGACAAAGAAGTTAGTTATTAGAAAAAAGCTTTCTAGCTACAAGTGCAGCTCAGAGACAGAGAGAGACTGTAGGATTCCTGTCTTTGGAAGTTAAGTGTAGATTGGACAGACGTTTGTCTGGGATGGGTTTAGACAGGGATAATCATGCCTAGAGCAGCAGGTTAGGCTAGATGTGACCTCCTGAAGTCTCTTCCAGCCCTGTTTTTCTGATTGTGTATCTTGTACCATGTGCTCTGGAACTGGATGTTCTTTATAATTGGCTCTGTAGATTTTACACCCTGTGATGATGGAACTCATCATTGTTTTTCAAATAATCACCCTAATTGATGGAATTTGGTTCTGTGTAGGAAATATTTGAAGCTGGCTACCATGCAAGTGTCCTAAATAATTCTATATCTGATCTAAGCTGTCAGAGTATATCCTAGAGTACATCTGAAGCGTCTCTGCCCTGCCCAGCACCATTTGTCATCATTTACTCTTGTGCAAAATGCATCAGCAAATGACAACCTGTTTTGGCAGCATTTTACACCCACTTTGGACAGGTGTGATTGGTGATACTGGGTGCTTGGAAAGGGATAATCAGGCTCTGAGATTCAAAAGAGGTTTCTCTTTTTCTCCTTCCAAAGGGAAAG
>NW_005842873.1:51120-74496 GCF_000455745.1 Alligator sinensis
GCAACCACGGACAGGAAAAATATTTTTATTTGCACTTAGCAACCCTCTGAATTGGATTCTTTAGTACAAAATAGGTTTTGCAGACTAGATGCCATTACTCCTGGGCAGTTGCAATATCTCTTCCCCTGTTCCTTCCATTTTATAAAATTTCAAGGAAAGGATTGTTTTCAGAAGACTGTATTTTGGGAAAAGTTTTGCTAAGTCTCCGTTAATGACATGAAATAAAATTCTTCTAAGATAAAATCCCTCAGTTTTTACAAGTGTCACAGATAATGGTATAAAAATCTATATAGACAGGACATCAATAGCAATCAAAAAACGCTGCTCATAAGGAAGACCAGAAGCCTTGAGGTCAGCTTCCCTGAGTGACCGAGACAAGACGTAGTACCGCTGCTGCTCTGAGCCTATCCTCCGTTCTGGATGTACCACTGCCAGTGCACCAAGAGACAGTCTTGGGACAAGACACTGTGGGGTTCACTACGATACCTGGTTAGAGAGCATTGTTCATCCCTGAAGTTCTTAGTGCAAGTTTTACAAATATATAACAACCAATGGGCTTCTTTAGCTTATGTAGTAGCCTTGCCAGTATCTTTTATAAATCATAAGCAAAAGAAGACCATTGGTTATTATATATTGCCTATTGGGGTTTTTTTGTTGTTGCTGTGTTGTAGTTTTGTTTTTCAGCAGTCTTGAAGAAGCCAGGCAGTCTGTATTATCCAAGGAGAGGGCCCAGAAGCTAATTATCAGAAAGTGAAACTGCTTCAGTTTCAACATTGTGGTGGAAGAGCTGCATAAAAGTATGAACTTTCTGTCTGGTTCTTGCAGGTTTTAACTGTTAGAGATGGACCCAGCCTATAATCCTGCATTTAACCTGAAGTCAACCCTTTTTACCTCATTTGGACCCAGACTCGCCGACAATGAAATTTGGAAGATTCAGGTCTGAGATTTTGTTTCAGCCCGTCACAGAAATATTAAGTGTATATCCTGAACTGGATTTAAGTCCACGGTTCTGATGTGAGGGACTACTTCTAAGTATTATGAGACCTTATTCTTTCTTTCACTCTATAAAATAGTGGGCAGTGAAGGGAAATAATAAGCAGTAAAATAGCTTCTAGGCTGCTGGCTAGAATTTTTCATGACAGTAAGTTGGCTTCAGAAAATGAACACTTCTCATTAAGTACAGATGAATGGCATTTTCTACATTCATGAAAATACAGATCAGCATTTTAAGAGCTATCACATACATCTAGCCCTCATCCCAATTAGCTATGGTAGTTTAAAACCAATAGAAAAAACAAGAATCCATTGTTAGTTTTATATTACGGCCCCTTTTTAGGCTTAATTGTAGTTCCACAAGCTTTGAAATTCATAAAGCAAATTTAACTTTCTGTAGTTTAGAAAAAAGAGTCCTACACTAGAAACTTAGTTAATTTTTCTTCTTTATGTATTCAATTTGGCTTTTCATATCCGTGATTTAAGAGCTAAAAGCTGGAGGGTCTTAGTCACAATAATGAGTCACATGCAATATTGGCAACGAACCACTTACAACAGAGTTCTAACAGGAACTAACTTCAAATCAGAGATTATTCATTTCCAGGCAAGTAGCACATGTACTTGATATTTTTGCCTTGTGGCCCTTACGTTGCTTTTGTAAGATCTTTGTAAATATTCTTAAAGACGGCCTAAATCTTAGGCAATAGCTTATAAGAAATCTTTGTACTTCACAGATGGTAACTGCAACTTTTTGTGTAACAGAGAACATCTAGTCCAGCATAGCTCCTCCTGCTCACTTCAGAAGAAGCTGGCTTTTAGGAGAGCTGTTACCTTTGTGCATGTGAGTTCCTGTCCAAGTCAAGTCTGTTGTCATGTATATTCATGATATAATTAAATCAGCCATCAGATGAGGACCTTCTGGTGGGCAAGCCAGTGGTGATCTCATTGAGGTATAAAGTTACTCTTGGCTAGTCTCAGGATTTCCCAGACATACCTAAATAGCCAAGTCCCCTTATCTGGCATATTTCACAAACAGCCTGCAGATGCTTGCAGTGAATCAGTGTAATGTGATTTAATGAAGAGATGTTCGTAGCAAGGAAAATACTTTGGTGAGTCGAACCCAGAAGGTTGCACGCTCCTGCTCAGTAAGGCAAGAAGAGATCTAAAGGTATAGATAGCTATAACTTCTGATAAGTTCACTTCTGGGCCTTTTTCTTAGAAAATTAGATATATGCTGGCAACGTGAAATGGTAGCAAAAAGACAATTGGTTGTGGTCTTGGTAAGTCAAAATAGCCAAAGGCAAAGAGATCATTTTTCCTTTAATCAGCTGTGGAATGTCGAGCATACGTTGGGACACCGACCCAGAAGAATGCATGCTTGGAACTTCGAAAGAGTGCCTGTGTGCCTGGAAAGGACCATACATCATACAAAACACAGAGAACCGAACACACATTATTTGGCTAAATAATGACTCGGGGGATGACAGAGATACCAGAACTGTTTAAAAACATTTGCAAAACCTGCAAAGAAAACTACTTTACAATGGTAAGCAACTAAACAAAGTCAAGCATCTATTGTATAGGAGGAGAATAAGTGAGACCCACTAGGTTCTGGAATGATTTTCCAAAGCAAATGGCATCCCATGTTTGACCAAGCACTTGTGAATGTGTTGGAGAAAACATTCCAGTATTAATAGCGAGTTGGGAAAAATGATCTACTAGGTTTTTTCTGTCTCTAGTTCCTATGATCTTCAAAATACCACCTTCACTCCACTGCATGGTTTCCTGAATCTGCTTGTGCTAATGGGAAGAGGTTTGCATTCTATATGAAATGCAGGGCAGTCATATCACAAACTTGGCTTAAGCTTAGTTTCTCCTCCCGCCCCCGAGTATTTTTTTCTCCACCGTTCAGATCTGGAAAGTAGCAAGCTGACGGAGCCCGGGGTTGTTTTTTTTAAATGTTGTGATTCTTTCTTTTTAGAATCCGTGCCCTAGTGCTTCTGGGAAACTTGTGACCTCTACATTTTTAATTAGAAGTTGTAATTTTCCCATGGCAACCTATTTTGATGTCACAAATACAGAACCTGTGAAATCAAACAGCTTCCAATGAAAAGGCATCTACCAAAAAAAAGATGGATCTGCAGATAGAAGGTGGCATGGTACTCAGTGACCTGCAGTGCAGGGGAGAAAAAGGTAACTGTTTCTCTTTTCATACATCTTCATGAGGCTCTAATGATGAGATGGACAACCATCTCATCTTCTCGGGCAAAACTAAAGCTAGGTTTGAATGGGATTGGTCGGAGGAAGACACGGGTTAGGAATTGACATTTCCGAACCCGCTCATTACTGCCTGCCACAATGACTTCACTCACCCTTCCTGATATTGCTGAGAAAGTTATAAACAACGTTTCTCTCTCTTGTATGGAGAAGTGTTAAGAAGCAAATATGGTATTTTCAATTACCGTGTCCTATTCTCACCCTCAACAAAGGTTGAGCACAGCTCTCTCCAAGCTGCTGGCGAAAGATAGATCATTGTTGCCGTGACAGGTTACTGGTAATGCAGCATTATAGGGGCACCTCAAGGAAGAAAAAGTGACTATCGATTCAGGACTATCGTCTTTCCCCGAGCTCTGTTCTGGGTAGGACTGACCATGGCACTGCCTCATTTGAGTTTCCATTGCCCATAATCAACCCGCTGGCACCACTGGCATGCTAGCCGACACCTGCCACATTCACCGTTCTGGTCGGGGGCCTGACCAGAGCTCCCAGGAGCCGTCACCACAGTCAGCATCATCCCTCATGTTACATAGCAGCTACTCAGGAACCATGTTGTCTGCTCTTATTGCTGGATTAGAAGAGAACAGTTTATATACACTGGTGAAGGATAAGTGAATGCCATTAATATGATATGCAGACCATGGTTTCTCACTCTCTCAGGATACATTCGCATTTATTGTTTCCAGGCATTATTGCAAATCAACCAAAAATAGTTTTCACCTCAACAACCAGAAAGACGGCAATGCATGTGCCCAAGCTGTGCGCAGGGACAAAAATCAAGGCTGTAGCTTCATGCTTCCACTGTTCGAGGGAAGCATGGGCCCCTTTAAGGAGTCATGGAGAGGAGGAGCAGAATGGGCATGAATTATGGGATAACTTCCAACCTGACCAAAAAGACAGTGCTCTCTTGTGAAGCACAAGTTGACATATTATAAATGCAGTGGTGCACAGCCAAAGGCAAAGTTTCTCAATCTTTTTCACTTGGCAATCCTTTATTCAATGTCAAAATGTTTTTATAGCTGCTATTACATTTATAGTAAAAATAAGAAGAAAAACATACTGGCATTAAGTTGCTGTGACTGATGTGTGCGCGTTTCAAGAGCCTGACCAAGAATATTTGACCTTGAAGGGTAAGAGGGTGAGAGTGTTGGGGAGCAACATTTTCTTTGCTTCTTTTACTGTCATGCAATTTTTAAAGACTCACAGATCACAGTTTGCCTTTCATGACCTCTTTAGGAACTACAGCCCAGCAGTTGAAAAAGGCTTGAAAAAAATGCTAATATCCTGTTTGCATGGACCGTATAGCTAAATGAGATACTGGTGCACATCATCAGAGGAGAGAATGGAAACGGTCTGGTGAGAGCCAGGCTGCAAGAGCTGTTGTCACTAAACCCTGCTTTGCCTCCTACTCATTCTAAATAGAGAAGGACAGTGCTAATTCCTCTGTTATTTAGAAGGACTAGCTGCAAAACAGTTCAAAGGATGTCAGAAGAGCCAGCTTTTGACTTATTAAAAACCCTGTGGTCTGATAAGATCTTCACAGATTATGTGCGTCCTAAATCATTATCCAGAATGAACAACTTACATACTTTATTCCGAATGGTGTGAGAATCAATGAGCCCTCGTATAGGAAAGGGTGTGCTTGGCTTCTCTGGTACTGCAACGGAAACAAACAAACACGATTCCAGACGCAACGACATCCCACAGTATTTCATTAGGAATCTACTGAAAAAGTTTGGTTCAATAAAAAAACACGTATATTCCGTCCTGGGTTGCTGGTTGTAGTTTGCCTGTGTCCTTAGACAACATGACAAGGTTCTTTGGGTAGATGTGATATCTTTTATTAGACCAACGCAAGAGTTGGAAAAATTGGTCTTTGCAAGCTTTCGGGCACAAGTGCCCTTCTTTAGGCATAAGGTGCTTGCGCCCAAAAGCTTGCAAAGACCAATTTTTCCAACTCTTGCACTGGTCTAATAAAAGATATCCCATCTACCCAAAGAACCTTGTCTGCCTATATTAGGTCAACACATTCTGATTGCAACAACTTCATGTCTTATATAAAACCAGTTTCATTTCACAAAGTCGCTTCCAAATGATTCTGTTCTAGACTTATCAGGATATTTTAATATTTTTTTCTAAATATAATTTTATAATACATGTCAATATTACTTTTAAATGTTTTGATTTCAATGAAAAAGCATTTCCCGAAGAGCACTAAAATATTCACCCTGTTTTGAATGTGAACAACATTGCTCCCAGCTCTGTTTACACTGAGCATCAAGACAAGGAAGTTGCCACTGCTACGTCCCAAAGGTAAGACATCTGGCATTCTTTCCTGATTCAAAGGCCATGCCTAGTATCTTCCTTAAACAGATCACCCCACTTCGATGCTTCACAAAGTGCCACATTTTCTTTAAAATTCAAATAAAAGAAATGCAAAATAAACACTTTATAGTGTTCAGCAAACAGTCTTTGTCGGATGTTAGCATGTCACTGAGCCTTCCCTAAGACGGACCAGCCAGGTTGTTCTTCTGGTGAACTGGCTCAGGAGTCTCAAAGAATAAGTGAGAGAGAACGCTTGAGAACCCCCAAAGTTTAGGTGAAAAGAGCGGCATCTGTTAGTTGCAGAGGGTTTACTACATTTTCTACTATTTCCACAGTTCACAGCCTCCCGTGGGAAGGAAAACAGTCCCCGAGGCTGCCAGACCCCAAAGAGGGTACAGTGAAGGCCAAAGCATTACAAAAACAGCCCTCGAAAATCCGGAGGGGAAAAACATATATAGTTCTAGAAAACAGCTTGTTTTAAAGCGATCAGACCCATCCCAGTCTTCCTCAGCCGATTCAGCTCTTAAGTCTGCTTGTTCCCCCGCAAAACGTGTCCCTGAGGCCCTCTCCCCTGCAAGCTACGTGGCACCCACAGCCAAGCACAGAAACCCCACAGCAAGGGAAAAAGTGTGTTCAGAACAAGGGGGGAGATTTCTGCACAGTCCCCCACCAGCGTGGAGAAGCTGCCCAGGCTCACAGCGGGTCTACCACTGCGTTAGCCTCAGAGCCCCACTATCTCGGTTTGAGCTCTCAGTGCCTGATGTGAGCTGTCGTGGGTGGTCCCGCCTGTTTCTGAGGATTTAAGCACGCCGTCAAGACTCACTAGTGCACGGAGACCCTGCGACCTGTGCAACAAATAGGAACCACTCTGAAAATGTACGTGTTAGTGCAGCTCTTGGGAAATGGATTTTGGCTTGGCCAAGGGCTGCTAACAGTTAGTTAACTGCTTTCAAAAGACGAGTGGCCGATAGGAAACATCTCTGATTGTTATCTCAGGAACTTAACTTACACATGAGGAAAGAGCGTAGCCCAGGAGGAAAGGGTTGGGGGCAGAGGGGTTTGAGGTACACTGAAAATCACATTTTTAAAACAGCTGCACCATGTTAATTTTGCAAGTCTCGTTCGTTCACACACGGAAATAGATTGGCTTCTCAGGATGAGCCCTCCCCTCACCATCACTTTATCTGACTCCTTTATCCAGCGATGCGTGGATTCACAACCGTGGCATTAAGTTCTGAACAAATACGGTCATCAATGTATAATACCAAAGCAGACCAACCAGGCTGCAATCCCAGCACTGGATAGGAGAAGCTGAGACGGGAAGGAGCCTTTGAACAAGTTCCATTCCAAATTCTTCATTTGACCTAGAAGCTGCAAAGGAATTACTAGATGCTCTCACGCAACAACTCCACTTCAGGTCACGACTGAGAATCCATTTCTGTTGTAGACCCACGTTTTTTCCCATCCCACACAAACCTGATCCTATTCCTCTCACGAGTGGGACTTCCTTCCCAACAAGCTTACATTCAAAGGTTGAGCAAAATTAATATCTGTACATCTGGAACTATTTTCATTTGTTTCCAGTTCGATGTTGGGTCCCTCAATATATGTCATACTAGGAGGCTTCTGCTCTGTGTTTGGACCATGATGCCTGCATCTTCAGTCCTGCTCCAGACTGGTCAAGTCAGGTCTGCAGGGCGGGGCAAGAGCACAAATCTGGAATTCGGGACCTAAATTTCACTGTGTCCTTTTATGGATTAGGCCCTTTGTGTATGCACAGCTTGAAGAAGATAGAAGATATATAAATGCAGAGTATTATCATCTACCACGGCACATGGAAGCATTGAGCTGTTGTAGAATTTATACCTAAAAACTCAAGCCCTGTCTCTACGAATCCTCAGCATGCGTTTTGCAGTTGTGTCTCTGCCTCTTGGGAGTATTGGTCTGAGAACTCTTTGCTATGGTTTTGTTTGGTATTTGAATTGATGTATTTAGTTTTTATTTGTGTTTTTAATAATAAGTCATTGCAATTCAAATGTGTGGGCATGTGTCTGTCTCTCCCCCTTGTTAGAGGGACTTACGAAATATTTATAGGACATTAATTTCTACGGTGTACGGTCAGACTGCAGCACGGGATATTTTGATACACATTTGAAGCCAATCGAACAAATGAGCAAGAAAGCTGAGAAGTGCATGTTCAGAGAGGAAGGGCTGCAGCAAGTTGCTGAGGACTGAGCAGGCAAGATTCCAGGAGTTTCTGAGGGTCCCGACTGAAATCCTACTTTGTTCCACTTTGCTGCTGACTGCAAGAGAACCATCTCTTTCTCTCCAAGGGAAGCGCTAAGGGGATTCATCCACTACCATTAGATATCTAAAACATACCGAGTGTCCATCAGTGTCTGAAGCTCTGAGACCGGGGTGCTGCAGTTCAGTTTTGTACAAAAGACATTTGATTTCTCATTGCATATCTGCTGCACTGACGCAGGCTTTTTCTGCATATCCTCATGTTTCAGCAATGCACATCCTGAAAGGCCAGGTCATCCTAATACAAGACATTGCAGGTGTCTGTTGCTAAATGAATCCTTTCTTTGTACATAAAGCATTCAAATTAATTGTAACGAGCCAAAAAGAAACAACAACAACAACCCTGGACAGCAATGGCTGGGGGGCCCCAGGCCCCAGCAGGTGAGTCCACTGCAATAATTACAAACATAATTTCCTCTCTGTGGGAAACTATTTGTACTTTTGAATCTGAACTTAGTTTCCTAACAAAGAGCCAAGCTGTGGGAAGGAATATGGAGCTCTTAGAAACGGGAGACAGATGCATAGCATCAAGTTTTATACAAGAGAAAATAAAATTCAAGCGAGCAATACACAGAGGGACAACGTCACTTTTGTGCAGAAATTCATCCCTAATTTGAAGGTAGATGTGACGCTTCAGCAGCACATAACCCTCTGTAGGGCCTCTGCATAGGAAATCATCACTTTTGAGATGTTGTAAGTACCGGTGCTAGACAGTATTCCGCCTGGCACCGACACCCGAACCCGACAGTTTCACAGGACTCTCAAATATATAACGTTACTTATTATTAATTATAGTATGATAATGTTACTCATAAATTGCATGTAGATTTGTACACATAAAATGGATTTATTTCTCTTTTCCAGAGACAGCATCTGCAGGTGACATCATCAGCTGAGTCAGGTAGAGCAGCACCCCTGGATGGGGGCAGAGCACCTTCCAGTCCCTGCTTCCCGTTGCCAGCTTGCTCCCTGTGTGCTCAGTGTTCTTGGCCCCGCTCGATCCTTGTTGTTTGCTGAGAGTGTTTCCAAGGACTCAAGAATCACATTGCAATGAGAAACTGATCATTTTTAAAAAAGCATAAAAAATACCGAATGTCTGCAGCATGCTTTTGAGCTTCTACCGCAGCAGACCCTGAATCTGCTTCGGGGTTATGAGGAACGTATTTAGCATCTGTTACCAAATCCCCATTATGCAGATGCAAATGTTAGTTTTGTGTTTACTGTTATAAGCACATCCAATGCCTGTCCTGGGACTAATCGGTTGGAACCGGACATGTGCATACTATCACTTAATGAGTATCTGGTCCTTACATGGATTTTGGCATTTCTATAACTACCACTCCCACTCAGCTAAAGGAAGGGAAACTAGAAAAATGAGCGTCATACCTCTGAAATGAACTTCACCGTGTGCCTCAGATTTACATTGTGCAAGGAATGCATGAGCAAACGAGCAGTTAGAGACCAGACGAGCAGTTAGAGACCAGTATCCTGGAGTAGATTTGGTGCCCTGGAAAAGCCCAAGTGGTCCTGCTGTGTAGCCTCTGACAAGTGAACAAACAAACTAGAAAGAATCGAATTATACTGTCATCCTCATCTGTCAGGACATAATTTCTGTGAATGATTAACAGAGCACAGCAGTGGAGAAAGAGTGAAAACCATATGAAAGGACAGGGGTCACGTAGATTGCCTGACATGAAAGAGGAAATGCTAATACTGTTTTGTCACTTTAAGCCCACCATCACATGCAGCAACATGCAGTGTTTGTAAGAACTCAGCTGTCCGGAGGACTGTACGCCAGCGGGGTCGACGCGCTCGTAGAGCGCTGGGCGCAGCAGGCATTGGGAGCTGTGCTGTCAACTTCCAAAAAGGACACCTGGGCAGAATCTGCCAGGATGAGTGGCTTTGGCCACACGCTCACCACCCGCCACGCTCCAGACCACTGTGCACATCAGGCTGCTAGTCTGTCTGCAAAACCCTGGGTACGGCACGGAGTTTATTTCACAGTCTGAGTTCACTAGCAGGCGTTTGGGTAATACTGGACAGCATTCTCACTTGCTCAGGTAATAAAGCTAAATGATCTGGACCAGTGGTTCTCAACCTGTTTGCCATAGTGGGCCATACTTGCAGCTCTCAATGTGTTATGTGGGCTGCACCCACATAACTTACGTCCCGTGCGTCCGTTTAACGGGATGCGACAGGGACCGCAGCAGGGTGCTGACTGGGCTGCATGTGGCCCGCAGGTTGAGAACCGCTGATCTGGATGTTTTATTAACATGTCAGTGCTGAAAAGGGCAGTACGGGTTCTCAAATACTTGAAAGATCTGCTGACCTAACATGGACTTTGCGCTATATACGTGATTGTGTCTCAACAAAAAAGGACATTTCAACGGACACCTTTACAACTGCGACAAGTTCATTTTATATGTAAAATGCAGTGAGGTGTATACTTTTAAATACGAAGCACTGCGGTGTTTTCCTTTCTGTTTGTTTCTGATGGGCATTGTGCTGCCAGCTGGACTTCTGTCAAAATGGCAGCATGCTGACTGATGTCTTCGCTGGGACTGGACTGCCTGTCGCTCAGAATGTTAGCAAGGTGTTTTGGGGGCTTTTTCTGGGTTTTTGGACATGGGCATGTAGAAGACTTACTGCTACAGAAGCACGTGATGAGACCAGAGCCAAACTACATTTTTTTAAAACATGAAATTGAAACAAAATCCGGGACATCTGGCTTCCCCAATAGCACAGATCGTAGAAGTATCTTCAGAACACAGTTGATTTGTTAGCACCTGGAGGCTGAATTGGAGGTAAGCAGTAGCCGCATGCATTTCTCAAGGGCAAGCCATGCCTATCTAATCTGATTTCCTTCTGTGAGGTGGGGACACGTTTTGTGGATTTTGTGGGGAGAACAGCAAAGAAAGGTGAACCGCAGAAAAACCACACTGGACTTGAGAATACCAACACTTTACCAAATTCGGAGAACTGGTAGGCAAAATCTTCGGAAGCCAAATCCAAGGAGAAAAGGAACCCAGGAGAACTGGTTCTTCCTTGAAAAAGAGACAATGCTACAGACGCAAGGGCATAGTATCCTGAAGCAAAGACCAGCCAAGCTAAAACATAAGGTTCTCTACGACTTGAAATGTAAAAGGAATCTTACAAAAAGGTGGAAACTGGGCCATGCTACTAAAAATGACTATATAATTAACATAAGACCATGTAAGGACAAAACAAGAACAAACAATGCACAATTTAAGAAATCTAGCAAGGGGCATAAAAGGCCACTAAAGCATTCTATAATTATATTAGCAGAGGAAGACCAGGGAAAAGAGTCGATCCCTCTTGAATCTGCAGAGAAAAGATGTGAGCCTAATGCCTTTTATTTCTGCCTTCTCAAAATAGAAGCAGTTGCCAGATGATTAATCCTATTGGCACCAAGGACCAGGGACCAGGGACTCAGTTTAGAGTAGAAGAAGAACAAATCAAAGTGGAGACGGCTGGTGTTTCACATCAGGAGGGCTGGAAGGTATTCAGCCTAGAGTACTCAGAAAATTGACCTAAGTAATTGCAGTGCCATTGGCCATTATCTCTGAAAAGTCATGGAGAATGAGTTAGGTCCCAGAAGACAAGTGGGCAGATATAAGAGCTAGTGCCCATCTTTAGAAAAATGGGGAAGGGAGGTCCTGGGGAGTTACAGATTAGCCCAACTTGGATTCCTGGGAAGATGCTGGGACACATCATTAAATAATCTAGTTTTAAACCCCTAGAGCAGTGGTTTTCACCCTCTTTGGACTTGAGACACTTCTCATTGGACTCCAGACACCCCTCCATAACTTTTGTGAATTGAATTGAGTGGCACCCAATTTTGAAAACTAATTTATGTGGTGCTTACCTTCTTGCAGAGGGGCTGGGCAGTGCGGTTGGGGGAGCCTCCAGGCAAGGACAAGCCCAACCTTGCACTTACCTGTTTAGTTTATATTAACTTCTCATCCCTTGGGGCACCTTTCAAAGGATCTGGCAGCATCTCAGGATGCCCCAACACCCTGGTTGAGAATCAACTGCCCTAAAGGATAACAAGATAATAATTTACAGACTATATAGGCTGGCCAATTAAATTTTATTTTCATTAGCCACCTTACAGACTAACTTCAATTAGTGTACAAGGTGCTATCCTGCTTTCTACTTGTCAAGAGCAAGTCATGCTTGCCAAACCTGATTTCCTTCCCTGATGACGGGGAGAAGCAGTACATGTGACATACCTAAATGCTGGTATGGTTCTTGATGCTGAGGAAATAGGTCACCATGATATTGCTATAATATGAGTGCATAATTGGCTGGGTCATTGTGCTGAAAGAGTAATCACTAACAGCTCACAGTCAGACTGGGAAGAGGTATCAAGTACAATGCCCGGGGTTCTGTTCAGCATCGGTCCGATTCTGTTATTCACGATCAACATAGAGGCCAGAACTAAAAACATTCCCAGGTGTAAAGTGATTTTCAGCGAGTGAGCGACAGACCCTGATTTCCAGGAGTTGTTGCTGGTGGTGGTGATACAAGAGATGAGCGCTAGTGTGGGCACTGAAGAGTGCCCGACACTTAATCCGCTCACCACGCTGAGGACTCTGTCCTGTCCCCACTGGAAATAATGAGAACAAGGTCTACTTCCTGCGAAACAGAACTGATTAGCTCTTTGCACCATTCTGTCTAAAAAGGTGAGAAGTTCAGATAAACTCTGTCCACATATTCCTCAGCCCCATCCTGTGCCTTCCTGCTGGCCAGTGTCACGTCCTCGTTCCACCTTCCCACTCCACCTCCCTTCGGTGGCCTCCGCAACCCTGCAGAAGTGGATTACCAAACAACGTACAGACTCCTATTAAGTCACTGTGACAGCAAAGCGGTGAGGCTGAATAAGACACCCTGCCTCTTTACACATGAACTCACTAGGAAATCATTTGGTTAAAACAATCCATTTTCAAGGGGATCCTCAGTCTCAGATATTTTCAGAAGTATTCTAGAGTATTTTAAATACCAAGCATGTTCGAAAACACTGACTACATCCATAGGACATTACTTGTCAACGTAGTAAAAATTAATTTTACTCGGGAAGTAGAAAACTCTGCAGCTCATGGCAGGAAACATTAGTTGCAGGGAGAGGCGGCTTTGCTGATGCTTTCTTTTCATGTAAAGTTGAGGTTTTATTGCCCCAACATCAGTATACCGATATATCATGATTCTCACTGCAACTCTGTCCCCTTGTGCACGCTTGGGACTTTTCATTACGTAATTAGTCCCTCCCCTCCTAGTTAGGGGAGAAGTTGGAATAAATGGACACAGTTCAGTAATAAACTACAAGTTAACTTTAATGAGCTACCCACTGGTAACAGAAAGAAACAGAAATAAGCTCAGTGTAACATCCCCATTCCTGCCCACAGGTAGTACTAACTCAAAGATTACTTTTAAGAAAAGTTTGCGGCAAGATCCATGCCACTTTCACAGCCATGGCTCAGTGTGCACACGTTGGCAACTGCACAAAAGGTAACTCCAGCATATACATGCAAATACATAAATCAGTGGTTTTCAACCTTTTTAGACTCAAGGCACCCCTCAGAAAACACCAGTTCCTAGTTTTCACCTATTTTTAGCTACGGAAAAATACTGGAGCAATTCTTCCACTGCAAAGAACTGAGAAAGATCACAACAGGTCAGAATATCTTTAACACTATGGATTTCTATTTGAAAATTCTGGGTTTATCTTGTGCATCATGTTTGCAAACCTAAGAGTGCTAGCATCATGTGACACCCCGCAGCACCCCTGAAAGGGTCTCGGGGCAGTGTCCAGGATGTTGCGGTACCGTGGTGGAAAATCACTGACATAAATGTACGCACAGGCAGGATCTGAGCACATGGACTAGAGTTAGTGTGTATGCAAAACTACACATGTGCTCTAACCCCAGGCGTTTTGAAAAGCTGGGCAGATACTTTCATTTAGAAAGTCTCCATCCCAGGGGCATGAGGGACCCAGCCCAAAAAACGTTAAGCAACGTAATTAGAACCATCCTAGAACAATATAAAAACGAGTTAAATATTAAAAAGGCAAAACAATGTGGCTTTATTCCATCAGAAGATGTGCAGAGGAGGTCTTAAACAGGGACTGAAAATAACTACAGCTGAAAGCACTCCTGAAAAAAATAGTTACAGATGCTGCTTTACAACTGAGGGAGGAAAATCCAAATCAATGCTTAGGTTCAGGGCTGTTACAGCAAAGATCAGCCATGTACTAATATGAAGTGCTACATGGGAGCTCCTAACAGGCAGGTGGTCTTGAACTGCAGGATCCCCAAGGGGGGGCGGTTATGGCAAGTGGTTGGAACTCGGAGCCAAATCCATCCCTGGTAGCTTTATCTCACGTGAAATGATACGAGTTAGATCAGAAAGGGGATAAGTCCAGTTCCTGGAAATAGGCCATTACACGATGAAGATAACTTGGCAAACATTTCCCTTTAGTGACTGCTTTAAAAACAAAACCTGAACCTCATTTTCCCTTCTACAGTGTTTTCCAGGCAGGTCTATCATTTTCATTCTTGCTGACTGACCTAGCTTGCCAGTCTCTCTGCAGGCACTAGTTAGCTGCTTTGAGGATATTCTCTGAATTGCCACACACAGTTAAACAAGGGAACATTCACAAGAATAACATTCAACATAGTGGACCAAATTCAGTAGTTCCACTGAAGAAAACAGCATTATACCAGGGATGAGTTTGGTCCCAAATTTTCAACATACTGCATCATTCATTAGCAAATACTGAAAGCTGAACTTTGACAGCATGCACTTTTAAGTAAAAATAGGATTCATTACTACTAGATTCTCCCCAAGTGCCTGCTTCTAGCTTCTTACTGGTATGTTTCCCATCCCAATGCTACATGTTTTTGCAGCTGGCAATTGATACTGCCAACCAGCCTGTATGTTCAGTAATTTTAATGTATTCCCATCAGAAAGTTATTTTTACTGTTCATTTAAGTATCTTCTTAAAGCTTCTTGCATAGAGGTTCATATTTTAATTTGCATTTTCCCATAGGATAAGGACAACAAGAAGAGAAAGAAATAGAAATTTAGCTCATCTGCTTGAGGGCGAGTTTCATGAAACACCAACCCGAGTAGTATATGTAAATCAAATATAAAACAAAGCTGCATTTGTTCTTCTTTAAGTTTCAGATGGTTTTATTGGAAGTCATTATTTCATAGAGAGGCAATGTAACAGGACAGGACATGCTTATGGAATCATTTTCATACTTAATTCTATATTTATGTCCTAAACATTGAATGAACTGTACTGAGTTATCATTACTGGTTGCCCCAACTTAGTTCGTTCTTCCTAATTCCTTCAAAATATTCTCCCTTTACATAGAAGTTAGTTTGCCAACAGGGAGTGTGGTGCTTTGTGACAGAGCTAATGTAGACCCTACTGCAGGTGCATGTGCACCTCATCCATGCAAGGCAGGATTTGTCTGGACTAGCAGTGTCTCCTGGCCATACAATGGCCTCGGGTCTACCTCCTGATCCCATACGAGGGCAGAAAGGGTAGGACAGCTCTAGCCACCCCCCAATTCCTAAGCCGGTGTTGCTGAGGACTATAAAGTGTGCCATGGGGTTCACACTGGCTACATCTCAGAAAAAGACAGATCTACTGCAGGGTAACCAGGTAATTTGTTCTGCTTGCAGAGAGCATCGGCACAGACCCCAACACCGATGACCGACTATTTGTGTTCTCGCTGGGCAGGGGAAGTGTGCGATCTCAGCCACCCTCGTCAAACAGAGCCAAGTGCTGCTCCACTGCACTCGGCCTCTAACCTGGCTGCTGTGCTAAACGAGAAACCATTACCAGCAATGCCTGGGTCACCCCATGGAGCCACCTTGCAAGGTACAAACTGCCACGCTGCTGAAGCATGCAGAAGAGGTAGCCCTCCCTCCAGTGGAGCAGGCACTGATACTGGGAGGGAGACGCTCTACCTGTGACTGACAGCAGGTGGAAGTGCACTGTGGGATTCACTCGGAAGATATTTAATTGGGGGGCGGGGAGCTGCCTACGAGGCTGTCCTACTGCGATCAAAGAGCTTGGCTCCCGAGACATGCAATGTTTCAAGTTTCTTCTCCCATCTTTGCGTGCACCTTTGAAAACGTAACCGATTAGTTCAGGTGGAATTCCAAGACCAGGTTAGGGAACTGGGCCATTGTTTCACCATTGCCTCCTCCCTGTGACAGGCTGTGAATGGTAGTTCAGCCCTAAAATCCTGAACCTTGTGCTAAGGTCCGTTGTGCCTTCGGAAAGACCGCTTGGACGTGCTGCTAAGGTGGTGAATTGAGTGCAAGGTTCCCTGTGCTTTTAGATGGTGGCACTGAGGTCCCACACAAGATTTTGCGTCTTGTGAAGAACGCACTAAAAGAATTTTGAGAGGAGCGCAGGACGTGAAGACTTTGGAGTGAGAGGTAGACTTTCTACTTAGACAGGAGAGGCCACATGATAGTACCATTTTGTAAAAGATTCATTCAATCATCGGTACATTTGTGTAGAAGATAGATAAAACTCAACTCCAAAGCAGCTGGATATAGCTAAGAGACATCAAGGTCATCCTCTGTGCACTTAGGGCTCTGCAGCTTTGCCAGCATTGATGAATCATTTTCATTTGTCTCCTGAAGAATTGCAAGTGTCTGGGTTTGATGGGCATCTGAGAAGCCTGGCTGCACGTATACTTAGCATGTTACACTTGTTAAGGAAATGTGCTTTTGAAGTCTGGATTGATTGACACTTCCCTAATGCCAGTTTGTGAAGCCATTTTCAGTGTGGACTAGGGTTAAGCTGGGACTCTCTGATCATGCAACAGAAATACAATAAATCACTTGCATTTAAAACTTTTTGAATTTACTATGGTAGCCTCTAAATAAGAGAGCTATCGCATAGCAATACAGCGTGCACAAAGCTGCTGCCATGCCTGCAGCCCGAGGCCACCTTATATTACGCAGAGCACATCACCCTATAGCTTGCTATGCGCATGTAAGGGCAGCACGGATGCCTCTGCAGTTTTCCATTTCAGATGCCGGTGACCAAGTGTTCCACGGGTTTCTGAATTCTTTTTCGAAGGCATGATTTGGTTCTCAGGCCAGTTTTAAGGTATTTGGCTTGTGAAGTTGCTTTATCCACCCCCAAATGCTTAGAGGGGCCCGCAGGCAAAGAAGTAGCTCCCATTCCCTGCTCACAGTCCCACCCACCTCTGGTACACATTAGAAACTGCCAAGATTAAGAATTACCATTGAGCTGGATACATGATTGGTTGAATAACCACAAAAAAAAAGGATGTAGAGACACTGGAGAGGTTCCAGAAACAAGTGACAACAATGATAAAGGGGCCTGAAAGTAAGCACCGTGAGGAAAGATTAATGGAACTAGGTATGTTCCATCGGAGAAAAGGAGATTAATAGGGACCCGATAGCAGTTTTCAGGTAGTTGAAAGACTGCCGTATGGAAGGTGGCGGGACATGTGACAATAGGTTTAAACTTCAGCAAACCTGATTTAGGTCAAATCTCAGGGAAAAACTCCTTACTGTAAGAATCTTGGGATAACAGCATAAGCTGCCAGGCGAAGTTATACAGTCTCCTTTCTGGAGGCTTCCCAGAAGATCCTGGACAGGCATCTGAGGTGTGTTAGGAACAGCGAATTCTGAATTTGTGCCAGGAGTTGGACTAAATGAGCCCTGATGTCCTTTCAAGGCCTGTGATTCTTGTTGACCTCGAGACCTTCCTGGCAGGGGGATTTCATGGAGGTAGAATATTATCATCTAATATATATAGACACACACACTCACCAATGAGTGATGGTGGATACGGCAGCTATTCTACTGACTGGTGGTGCATTTTCTCTTGTGGCTGTAAAGACCAATGTTAGACTTGCAGGTCCTGCCACAGTGGTCCCAGGTGTACGTGGTGTTAGGGGCTCCTGTACTGACAGGCTGTTTCCTTCAGTCACATTTCTGCTATAATTTGAGTGAGTGACCATTTCTCGCTGTGATGTTGGACTCCATGATTGAGAAGGGAGCGCCACTTTGTCCTAAGTAGTAAATGTGTTAAGTTGGGTTACCTAAGTTGTCACCGTGCTAGAACGCTAGCTCTGGAAAAAATAAAAAGAGCCGTGGAATTTCAAATCCAGAATTCAGGAGGGAGAGCCCCAGTGCTATGATGTTTCATTCAGAAGTTGTAACAAGAACACTATCAAGAATCCTTTTCTAAAAGGACAACACTGACAAGTCTCAACGAGCAATGCATACTTTGATCTGTTTTCACAAGGCAAACAGTTTGTTTGGGTTTTTTTTAGACATACCAATGGTAAAAATATTTACTCTTTTTAAAATAGAAGATAGACATAATGGTAATAGCTGGCCCTTTCTATTGTTTCTTTCATAAATATATGTTTGAAATTACCTAATGTTCCCATATCCCTTATGCATGTTCTCACAGAAGGACACAGGAACAGGGGAGGACAGTGCCAAGAATAGCTTTGAATTTCCTTTCTTTGTTGCTTTATGGTATAGATTTAATGCTAAACAGCCATCAATATATTAAATATCTTCATTCCGTTAGCAAAGATAGAAAAGAGAATATTGGTCTTTGTAGAACAACATGGAATTCATATTATTAGTCCACATCAAGAATTGGACTTCCACATGATTCATACATTTTCACAGCATCTTATTTGCTTAAAAAGCTGGCTGGATAGGAAGGGTATCATGCTTTCTACTGCAAGGTGTCAAGTTCAAGGTTTCACAGCAAGCCTGAAAGGATCATATTTGGCATTCCCTGTGACCTGACGCAGTAATAAAGGGATGCAGCAAGATGGTATTAGATTTGCCAATGCCTTCTCCAGTGACTGCAGTGTTGGCCTTTTTGTTTGTGGTGTTGGCCTGCATGGACTCACATGGAGGAAGTGTCACCTACTTTTAGATGGGTTTGAACCACTTTTTGTTCCTCCCTGTTGCAATACCACTGTTGCCAGTGCCCGAGTCACTTCAACTCCATCAGCCTTTGAGTCCTCTCTCTCTCATTCACACGTGCCGAGTCTGTGAAATTCCTGAACTAGGCCTACCTCAGAATCCGGCAATTGGCTGACATCCAGCTCCTCCTTAAGTTTGCTTTTTCACGATGCAACATCAGGCAGCGCAATAATTAGCCTTTTGTCTGCATGGGAAAGTGCAGCACTGTGGGATTCGCTGTGGTTGAAGCTATATTGATTAGGGACCAGTTCCACAATTCATATTTAGAGGTAAGCTACACCTGTCTGCTCAGCAGGGTCTACTGAAGAGTGGCTGCTTTGGGACAAGCTGTGAATTTCCTTTCTAAGACTAGTGGAAACACACTCTGTACATTCAAGACCTAAATGTTTATTCACATACAACCAGCATATAAAAGATGACCTCTTGAGCAATCCTCAAACCAAAACTTTCTGCTGAATTGGAAAGATCATCTTCTGTGGCCACAGAAGTTATGTTTTTGGGTTGTATCAGCGTTACTCCCATTGAACGCTAGATTATCTGCTTCACATCCATTTAACCACAGGAAGGTTATGACAGTGCAGACAACAGTCCGGATTTTACTGGCTGGGAAAACTGTCCTCATAAACTTGACTTGATACATCTGTCTCTTTGGCTGCCTTCACTTATGCCCATACGTTCAGTTGGCTTAGTGCCTGCTCACTGGTGGATCAGCTTCTGTGGCTACAGTTCAGAGGATTTTCTGTCTTCCTCTCTCCCCTACAGAAATAAATATATCCTAAGAACTAAAGAAAAGGAAGACATGTTTATGGGTTCTGGTAGTTGCAGTGAGAGAGAATATGCTAAGTGTTTAGGAAGCTAAGACCACCTCAAGTGTCAAACCTTGATTACATCCATGCACCCATTTCCCTATCAAGACATTTGCATTGTGCTCGTCACCATGATATCAGGGCACTTGTGAAACTTTCAGTAGCACACATGACACGATACTCTGGAGTGCCGAGGCAGGTACTGAACTGTTGTTAGGACCCTTTTCTTACCCCAGACTTCTCATAGGCTCCCCCTCCAAAACTGTTTCAATGTCAGCAGCACAAATCCAGTTAATATATATATATATATATATATATATGCAAAGGGAACATACTTTACAGCTGGGAATGAAGACACAGAACTATTTGTGATATTAATGCAAAACATGCATTGTGATGAAAATGTTATTCCAAGTTGTGCTCTGCCCCAAGAGCCATCAACTATCCAGAGACGTACATGTTCCAGGGGGTAGGACGTTCAACTTCTGAATCTGCCAAGTCAACCAGCCAGTGCATCACATGTATTCTGCAGCCGCAGAATATCTGGTTGCATTTTTATGGGCTTTTTGTTTTTGTTTTTTACTGAGGCAGCAAAAGGGCTTGCACTTTACATGATCTGGCCATTCTGCAATTGGAATGATTCCTCATTTATGGGACCTCCTTTCCAAGCTTATATTGCTTGGCAGGACTTTTCAGCCCATAAACAGTGTTAGGATAATCAATTAAAGCCTTCACATTTTGAGCAAGGTCTCCCCACTACAAAAACTTCCCACATCTTCAAGGTGGAGAGTTGCAGACTCTTCCAATAGAAAATAAACTTCTACTCCTGAAGCCAATTCTAAGAAAAGCAATAAATATCTCAGTCAAATGCTTTATTTTGATTCACTATCACTGAGACTGACACTTGGGAACCTTGACATGCAACAGAGATGCTGCTGTCATGTTTCGAGTGGCAGAACAGAGGTGGAAGCTACTGCTGACTCCAATTTTGGGGCTCAGACTGCTCTAATTCAGACAGTAGAAGTACAAACTTCTTAGATAAATATGTAATTTGGTTCCACAGCTGATTAAGAATCATGCTGGAAGTGTATGAATTATTTGCTGGGCAGATGCAACGCTTGTAAACCATATGGTTGCAGAGTTTGGGATCTGTGCTGTATTGTGCTGATTTCAAGCATCAATATTTAAATGTACGGTAGGACTGTAGTGAGTGACCAAATCAGGCCAGACTCCTGAACTAATTCATGTCATGAAAGGTATTTGCATGTGAGCGGAGAAAGGGCTCACGCTACTGAGACCACTTCCTACTATTGGCTGGGAAGCACCAATTCTCTAATCAACAAGGAATCCGTAATTAGTCTTGTTCCGCTTCTCACCAGTTGTCCAACTCCGCCAAATGCATTTCATAAGCTGGGGCAAGCTCTGTGAATTGTAGGTGATGGAATAATTCATGGAACCCAGTGACATTTTGACTCTGTTTATTCCTCATATTTTAATTGAATTTTGTGGTTCAGACTTGGTTTCAAGCTCTGTGCTCTCAGAGAGTCAGCTAAAGTACGAAACAAAAAAAAGTTATAGTGGGAAAAATCAGATTCTTGATTTCTAGCCAGCTGGTATTGGACAAAAATAGATGCAAAGATTCTCATTGCAAATTTGCCTCTGGA
This sequence comes from Alligator sinensis, assembly GCF_000455745.1. Classification (NCBI taxonomy): domain Eukaryota; kingdom Metazoa; phylum Chordata; order Crocodylia; family Alligatoridae; genus Alligator; species Alligator sinensis. The sequence goes on from NW_005842873.1 coordinate 72,524, forward strand.
AAGAAGGTTCTTCCCCCTCCTTTTCACTAAAGCCTTCTTGGTAGGAAGGAGAATATGAAAAGAAAACCAGTGGGAAAGAGAGTACTGCTTGTTCCCAGCAAGCAGGTTAAAAGTGTCTAGCAGGTTTGGGGGGGTCTGACAAACTCACAGTCGATTATCACAGATACCGCTTAGCAAAGTGGGGCAATTGTCTGTCATTTGGATCCTTGCCCATTGTTCATGTCTGACAGCACGGCCTTCCATTCAATTATCTCGGGCAAACCCCAGGCACAGGAGTACCGGGCACAGGAGTGCCCATTGCCTTTCTGTGGCACTTCTGTTCAAAAGTAAAATTTGCTCCCAATTGACAGCACATGATCTAAGCCTCGTTCTCTCTGTTAAACTTCAGATAGAAAGCTTTGAAATGCAACATATGCCTCAGTGCAGAGTCGATTGCAGGCAAGCAGTGATATGTTGGGCAGAATTGTGTACGTCTTGCTTGCAGCTACTCTTACGTCAAGTAGCAAATATAGAGACAGATAAGGAAAGTGAACTTTTCACATTATGCTCAGTCTAATGGGCACTTCCTTGCTAAGAAGTAAAGAGGGGATTTAGGGCCCATGACAAGTACTGGATTAGTAGGATCAGCACAAGAGTAAAAGGACAATGTAAGCCCAGGCTCTTTATACTCGGCACCTCACCCCTCCAGCACTATGACAAGGTCTAGTCCTAAGCAAATTTTGGCATCACTGACAGCGTGCGGCGGTTCTGTGACACGCAGAAATGACGACTAGGGTGAACATCCAGAATCATTCATCTGTGGCTCCAGAGCCCCTCCTTTGCCCAATAGAAGAATGGGCAGGATGAGTATGGAGCTTAGTGCTCAGAGGCTGGCATGAGACCAGCTCCTCAGTCCGGCACAGATCTGGTGCAAGTGCCATATGGCACTTCTGCTTAGAAGTTGTAGAAACCTGCATGTTGCATGACCAGGCATGAGCTGGATCACACTGCATCACTGCTGACAGATGGGTCATGCATTCCTGAAGCATGTAGGAACTGGTGCTAGCCAGGCTGGGGAAGAGATCAGTGAGCAAACAGTTGTTTGCTTTTAAAATGATGACAGTGTATCGTGATGCAAAGCTGAGGACAAAGGAAGACTCTGGCTTAAGGTCAAACTAGATCACACTGCAGACATGTCTTGCTTCTGAGAGCATCCCCACACTCTTCGTTAAGTCCTTGTATCATTTATAACCGCAAATGCACAAAGCAAAGTGTGTGGCTGTCACAGAGAGGTGGTATTGGACAAGTCACCTTGACATGACACAGAGACTTTTTTCTACTAAGACAGTCTATTGTGTGGTATCAAGAGATCATCCTATGCCCTTAAGAGCTGGGGACTGGGTTTTTCCATCTACTCCATAACATTTTCTATGGAAAATACTTTTTCCTACTGTTATATTTACTTTTAGATTCAAGTTGTGAAAAGTGACAGAGTTGATTTTATCATAGAAGACTGTTATCACATTTATAGCAAAACCAAGAGGTCCTGGGTATTCTTTATAGGGAGAATTTAAGCCTGTTTACAGCATGAAATTTATAAGTCTGAGCTCTGCTCTTAATATAGAAACTCTTGTAACTTTTAGGTTACTTTCCAGGCAGGATGACTCTACCAGTCTGACAGCTCATGTGTGGACTGCTGCACATTTTAGAACAGGTTATGGAGTGATAAATGCAATGGAAATCTCTTCTAAACCTGTATGTAGACATGCTGAGAGGAAAGACCAAGGAGGGAATGGTATTGCTAGCAGAAGACTTCAGAACGCAAAGGTATCTTTCCAGCGTGATGTAGCGGAACAAAACACCACCACACGGCAGGGTAAGAAACGTGAATCCGGTGCCCGTTCCACCTAGGCAGTGCTTAAAAGAGATTTGGCAGGGAAAGGGGTTGGTGCCAAGAAAGGCAGGCACAGAGCGCCAAGAATCTGTGGCTAAAA
>NW_005842873.1:74506-77367 GCF_000455745.1 Alligator sinensis
GTGCTCTGCTCTGCGGTCCTGAGCCAGCCACGGCAGCATCCCATGGGAGCAACAGTGCCTAGCTAAGCACTGCATGTGCTTCCTAAGCCCTGAAGGTGCAGGAGAGAGGAGGGCAAACCAGAAGAGGAGAATTAAAGGCCCTGAAGCAGCACAACCTTTGTGTCTTTCCGTACACAACACCTGTCGTGTGCACAGACACAGGCTGCTTCCAGGAGCTGCTGGCCAGTTCTTTGCTCCTCTCCATCCATTTTCTCAGCATGGCCTCCTATGAAGAAGAAAAGAATGGTCACAATGGGCAGAGGACCAGAGAAACAGCCAACCTAGCAGCCTCCCCTCCTTCCTCTGTGGCTCAGCGTGGTGTTCAGTGCCCTTGCTCCCATATCTATAGCAGAGTTGCATGGAGCAGAATGAGTGTATTTCCAGATGGCAGCTGTACCAGCTGCAGAATAAGCACCAGTTTGTATGTGCTCCTTTTCAGTGGTGTTATTCCAGTTTATAAACTGATCTGCTTTAATCACAGCTGACAGGCCTGGAAGAGACCTCTTGGGTCATCTAGTCCAAGCAGGAAGGGGGATGCAGTCAAGCAGAAAGGCCCTATACAGTTTTCTAACTCCAAGAATCAAACGGTGCCAGTCACCTGAAAGACGCAGCGTCAGATTTCTTCCAGCAAACCCTTCATTGTCTTCCATGCTGCTTCACTTGTCCTGCAGCAGCACAGGCTAGACCCCCAAAACACTTGCATCCTGATCAGTTAGAGAGAAACTATCGACTAACACATTTGTTTGCGGAATGGATTTACAAATCCCACTCCGGTCTCCTGACAATAGCTGGACAAAACAGGGAGTTTTTCCTGAAACTGCTTGCAGAATCATGCTCCCAGGTCCCTTCAAGCTAAGACCAATGAAAACTTCTTTAGATGGAGTCAGTTTAGACGCAAAAAAGTTTGTTAGAGCCCAACCCAAATTGCAGGAATTCATCATCTCTCAAAATCAGGGCCCACAAGAGGAAATAAAAAGCATGGTGATGAAACTCCCAGAGTTACTGAATTGGAAACCGCTAAGGTCACAGTCACGATGTCGAGAGAACAAAAGGGGGGCAAAGATCCTTTTTCCAGCTCATTGCTTTCAGCCTCACCGATGTCTTGCATCTTGCAGCTCCCTGTCTCTGCTGTCACTGCAGGATCTATTCTCATCTAGACGTATGCTAGTGAGATACTGACTTCAGCTTCCGAGCGGTCGGTAACGTAGCCTTCCTTGTCCACCCAGTACATTTTGAAACAAGCATGTTGTGCTTTTTTCCACACCGTATCTCATTCATATCCACAAAACACTTGATGGCAAGGGGGTAGAGGGGGAGGGAGGGAAGAAGAGGGGGCAGCTGAATTACTAAGGTCTCCTAGAGTATGATTGCTTATTATTCACATTGCATTCATAAGAGATTAGAAATATGGGGATGTGTCTGACCATTAGTTTCAAAGTAGAAATCCCCACTGAAACCAGAAATTCTGCCTAAAAACTGATGGCACAATAAAGCACCAGAAGACACCAAAGAGAGGACTTTATGGAAAAGTATAGCTGATAAAGTTGGGGGGAAAATTGAACCGTATATAAAGGCCTTGGGAAGGTGAAGCAAGGGACCTAGAGAAGCTAGTGAACAGCTCATCAACAATATACTTGCAATGCTGTCCATGAAGCTTGGCACTGCTCTGGCCCTAAGTGACTAGCTCAAGCCCAGACAGGAAGCACAGGATGTTGTGGCAGGGTAGGGCATGAGCCCTGGGTCTCCCAAGCTCCAGGGAAGCATCCTTCTAATGAGAAGGATGCTTCCAGTGGGCCCATCCTCCCCTCCCAGTGATATGTGGTCCCTGCAGCACAAGGGATACAATTGTCAAGCGTCAAAGTCACCAGGGATTCTCAATATCTCATTAGGTCCTTTCCTTGTCCAAGTCCTGAGAGCCCACGCACTACTGTATTGTGCAAAGAAGCGCTACACGATTCAACAGGGACATAAAACAAGATCCAGAAAAGCGCTAAGGGGAGCAGAAGCAATAAAAGCCCATGCTGCTCCTTGCACAGCCAGACCCTGCTCCTCTCTTGCCAACCTCTAAGGGACTGTCTCCAGGCAGCCTAACAAAAAGTCAGCTACTTCCTACTCCGACTTGCTTTCATCAGAATGCTTTCCCTGATCCGTTTGAACTTCTGCCCATTAAACAAAGGTGCTGTTTGCTGTGGCCTGCGCGACAAGTCAGAAGGACATGGTAGGGGACCTACAGATCGGTGGCCATCTGGGGGACAGTGATCACCTAATAATAGAATTCACCATCAGACGTCGAGTGGGTAAGGTAATTAGTAGGGTGAAAGTACTAGACTTTAGGAAAGCTGATCTCAATGAACTCAGGCGATTAGTCAAGGACGCACTGCAGAGTAGGAGTTTTGAAGGGATGGGAGCCCAGGAAGGGTGGCTGTGCCTTAAGGAAACGATCCTTCGGGCACAAAGCGAGACGATCCCCGTGAGAGGTAAAAGAGGGGAAGGGGCCAGGAGGCTTCCCTGGCTGACCAGAGAAATCCAAGGCAGCCTAAGGGCCAAAAGGGGAGCACATAAAAAGTGGAAACAGGGAGAGATCACTGAAGAGGAGTATACCTCCTCTGCTCGCGCTTGTAGGGAGGCAGTTAGATGAGCCAAAGCTACCATGGAGCTGAGGATGGCATCCCAAGTAAAGGACAACAAGAAATTGTTCTTTAGATATATAGGGAGTAAAAGGAAGGCCCAGGGAGGAATAGGACCCCTGCTAAATGGGCAGAAACAATTGGTGCCAGACAGGGAGGACAAGGCTGAACTCCTCAACGAGTTCTTTGCCTCAG
>NW_005842873.1:78171-78902 GCF_000455745.1 Alligator sinensis
GACAGGTTGGACAAATGGGCAGAAAACAACAGAATGCAGTTCAACAAGGAGAAGTGCAAAGTGCTGCACCTAGGGAGGAAAAATGTCCAGCATACCTACTGCCTAGGAAATGACCTGCTTGGTGGCATGGAAGTGGAAAGGGATCTTGGAGTCCTAGTTGACTCCAAGATGAACATGAGTCGGCAGTGTGATGAAGCCATCAGAAAAGCCAATGGCACTTTATCGTGCATCAGCAGATGCATGACGAACAGAGCCAAGGAGGTGATACTTCCCCTCTATCGGGCGCTGGTCAGACCGCAGTTGGAGTACTGCATGCAATTCTGGGCGCCGCACTTCAAGAGGGATGCGGATAACCTGGAGAGGGTCCAGAGAAGGGCCACTCGTATGGTTAAGGGCTTGCAGGCCAAGCCCTACGAGGAGAGACTAGAGAAACTGGATCTATTCAGCCTCCGCAAGAGAAGGTTGAGAGGCGACCTTGTGGCTGCCTATAAGTTCATCACGGGGGCACAGAAGGGAATTGGTGAGGTTTTATTCACCAAGGCGCCCCCGGGGGTTACAAGAAATAATGGCCACAAGCTAGCAGAGAGCAGATTTAGACTAGACATTAGGAAGAACTTCTCCACAGTTCGAGTGGCCAAGGTCTGGAACGGGCTCCCAAGGGAGGTGGTGCTCTCCCCTACCCTGGGGGTCTTCAAGAGGAGGTTAGATAGGCATCTAGCTGGGGTCATCTA
>NW_005842873.1:78935-89094 GCF_000455745.1 Alligator sinensis
CAGGGGGTCGGACTCGATGATCTATTGAGGTCCCTTCCGACCCTAACATCTATGAATCTATGAATCTATGACAGTTTATTCTACAACGTCTTGTAGCATACTGCTGCCTGGACTTGGACCCCGCTAGCAGACACAGGTTTGTTAAAAAGCCAGGTGAAGCCTGGCCACAGCACTGGAGCCACTTCTTATTCTGATTTTTCAGGTTAGTTTTCTTAAACTTGATATAATTTGTTCGGATAAATAGGGCCTGAATCTGCCAGCTGTTTTATAAACCTCCATGTTTTCACAAATTTACATTTCCCTTCAGATTTTCAGCAAAGAATCTCTATTATCTAAGGTTCAGATTTCACTTTCGTGCTCTGTCCAAAAAAAAAAAAAAAATCCACTTTGCAGAAAATAGGACATGTTCTAGAATTATTTGTATTGCAACGAGCATAAAAAATAACCATGAACATCGTTTTAAACAATTTTTTCCGCTTTGTTTTCTACACGAACACTTCTCTGTCTTTGGCTCTGCAATGAGTACCTCAAACATCTCTCACTTGGTCAGGAAAATGAAAAACTTAAACTTATTAGTTTCCTGCTATAGCAGTGATTCTCCACCTTTTTTTATTCAATGCACTCTTGGATAGACTTGAGGCACTCCCTGGAAAATACCAGCTTAGTTTTCAGGCAAGGTTCTTTGGCTAGATGTGATATCTTTTATTAGACCAACTGAGTAGTTGGAAAAAAAGTTCTTAGCAAGCTTTCGGGAGCAGTCACCCTTCTTCAGACTTAGCGAGTCTCTGCTGTTCTGCGCCTGCAAGGAACGAGAGAAGCAAGAAGTGCAGCAGGATGTCAGTGAGAATGTAAACAGGTGGAAATTAGAAAGACAAAAGGAAAAGCAGGGAACAGAGGTGGGTAAAAGCAGGGGGGAAGGCCAAAGATAAGCAGGGGAGATACTGCAGAGGTAGTGATTCAAGGTGAAAAAGAGGCCGTCTGTGAAAGGGGAAATAGCTGGAAATTAGCTTAGTTTTCACTTGTTTTTTTAAACTATAGAAAAATACTAAAGCAATTCTTCCATTGCGAGGAACTCAGAAAGACCACAGCAGATCAGAGTATTTTTGACACTATGAATTTCTATTTGAAATCTCTGGGTTTATCTTATGCATCATGTCTGTAAACCCAACAGTACTCACAACATGCGACACCCTGCCACACCCTTGAAAGGATCGTAGGGCACCCCACAGTGCCAAACCACCCTGGTTGAGAATCACTGCACTAGGAGGATACAGGAAGTAAAAAGAACAACCATTGCCTGCTCTGCTTGGTACAGATGAGAGATAACAACGTCTCCGAGGACTACTACGCTGTGGTCTTTTGTGTGCATTGCAGGGTTGTGCAAATCAAGGTGAGATTTTTTGCATGGTGCCAACCTTCATGTTTCCTGCAAAGCTATGGGTGTCTGCCTACTGAAGGCACACTCAGAAACGCCCAGTTATAGAAATAGGAACCTCTATATTCAGAGCATCCCAGATCTTTCCACAGACCTTAGATGTTTCAGATAATGAATATCATGAAGCACAAATTAAATTAACAATATTTCATAGGAGCTGAAAATAAGCTATCAATTTCTGTTCCAGTCTTCCACAGAGCCCCGAAACTAGCACTATGCTCAGCACTTAAAACTGGCACCGCTGCAGTATGCTACGACAGTGCACGCATAGATGGTTATTTTACTAAGTTTGTGCCCATGTCCTGCGAGACAAGTAACCTTTTAATTCCTGGACTAAAATACTGTGCAAGCCATATATGTAATCGTGTGCACATAACATCTCTCATTTCTCCCCACGTGTTCCCAGTGTCTAGAGCACATTTCTGTTGGGCAGCCATGACGTGGCTTCATTATGTAAAGCTGCTGCTAGGAATATCAAAACACATTCAAGCTTTAACTAAGACAATGTGTTTCAGAATTTGCTTTCTTTGGAGCATGCTGCCCAATCATCTGCAAACACTGCATGCTGTGCCCTGGAGTAAACCCTTCATTCTCCTAAACCAGACTGGTGTGGATTTCTACTGTGCACGCAAAGAACGTTTTGGAAAGATCCTAAAGCTACAAGTAGCAAACCTGTGCTTGGATGTGTATTGCACATGGGTTATGCAGATGGGTGCCCTGGCTCTATAGCACAGAGTCCATTCACTATGGGTATGTCCTGAAAGCCAGGTCTGCTGCTCTGTCCATGGCTTGTCCCACCGATGACCTCTACTGAGCAGTAGCACAGATAGGGCTTTGTATGTAGGCTCCCAGGAAAGAGCATGCTTTATTCACCCAAGGAACCTTGTCTGCTTTATTCACAAGCACCTTTCTTGGAGCCTTCCCCAGCCAGAGATGGTGGCAAAGCTGGGACCTGTCTTCCAGGAGTCCCTTGGCTGGGAGCTGGTTCCAGGTCGAGGGACCAGGGATGAGAATGATCTGCCTCAGTGCCTGGCACCAGCTCCCCTGTTCGGCACTGACAAAAAGTTAGCATGTGCTTCCTGGGCCCTACTGGCAGCCTGCAAAGGAGCTGGGTGTAGCAGAGCCATGTGACACTATCCACCCCAGCAGGAAAGCTGTTCTGACAGCCTTATTACCTGACACACGTGCCCCCTTTCAGGCAAGCTCCAGGCCTGCTCTGTATTCTGGCATGGACTGGGAATATAATCAGACAGCATCTTCAACCTCGCATGCATTCACTCAACTCGGTTCAGGAGACAGCCTCTGCTGGTGCCAGACTTTGGCCCCAGAAGCTCCCGTGAACTGGCACATGCACTGCCTATGCATCAAGGCTGCAGGCTCTGGCTTCTTAAAGGTCCCACCTTATTCTCCCCAGCTCCCAAGAGCTGTCCTGTTCCACGCCATGGGATGTTTCAAGGCATAGCAACATTGCAAAGAGCAGTACTGGGGACACACTGGAAATACCGCATCGGTGCCCTCACTGTTCTGTCTGTACCGCCTCAGACATCAGTGCCTTATTTCTTTGGCCATGTGCTTCTGACAGTTTTATAAACACCTTTATAGCTATAGTGGGACTTGTACCTGGCTCTTCCCTGAAGTAATCTAAAGATGTATTAAATCTTGGATTAAATGATGAAGAGTAAATTATTTTGGCACTGCGTAGCAATTACTTTCCCGAGTATGAAACCAGACTCAAACTGTTGAATTACAGCTGCACAGCCTGCCGGAGACCATGAGTTACTCATCATGAAATAAAGACTATTCTATTTATTTGCCAAAGAAAACAATTTGGAGTGAGATAAAATATACTGAAAATATGCTATTGCTAGAGTATAGACCAGCAGAACTTCATCACCTCAAATACAGTGTCCAGTTCAGATCATCCCATTGGCAAACAGACACAGTGGAAGAAAGAGTTCAAAAACAGGTGACGAGAATAATGGGGAGCTTGAAAAAAAACTTCTATACACGGCAAGTCAGCAAACATCAGGCCTATCCAGAGAGGAGATGAGTGAGAAGGGACATGACAGAGGCCTGAACATACTGCATGAATAGCACAAGGAAGGTAAATACCGGCTCCTTTTCATCCTCTGACAACACAACAGACAATAAGCTCAATGGAACTAAAGGGCAGCAAATTTGAAACTGTTAAAAGAAATAAATTGATTACACTATGCAAAGTGAAACTATAACTCTCTTGCTGATGTATCATTAAGGATGCAAAGTTAGCAGGATGAAAAAAAGGATTAGATATTTCTACTGATAAAAGCAGGAGATTTAAACCTTCCTGTTTTAGAGTATAAATCATTTGATAATAGGCAGGGAACAGGGAGAAACTTCCTATGTGAGATGGCTGTTCCATAAATGGCCTGCTGTTCCAGCTGTTTCAGAGAAAGGTGGAAAACAGGGCAACTAGCTGCCGCCAGTGACAAGACAGCAGATTGCAGGCACAGCAATTTCTGTGTGTCTAGGGTAGCTGCACTAAGGGCCTGAGCTGCTTCTAGGGTAGTAATAAATTGGCATGGGACTGGAGCTGTAATATTGAAACGAAACAACATGGCAGCCAGGTAGCAACCTTTGTTCCATAGAGTAAAATCCAGCTTTTTGCATCACCAAAGGAGAGGCACGAACCTGGTCTCTAGGGTGGAACACATGCCCTCTACGTCTGTGGGGCTGCACATGTTATTTTCCGAGCATGCAACAGCCTTGAGCAGCACATCTTCTTTAATTAAAGTAACGTTCTGAGAGTGAAATTGCTCTGTGACAAGAATAAACAGCCGAAGAAAATCTGTAGTGATTAGCCTTCAAGGGACTTGCATAATATGATGCTAATGAGATGCTGAATATCAGAGTCACTTCTTCAGAAGGGGGCTTTTAGCAATGAGCATTTAGCCATTTAACAAATGGCTTAACTGCTGTGAAGAGGCAAGTGATGCCATGGCATTTCACTATGAGAACACAGGCGCACAGATCTGGCAATCTGCTCTAGCCACTGGTTTCAAACCCCTTCTCTTTTCCTTCCTGACACCTTTGATAAACTGAAAAAACAGCTTCTAAATTGTTATTCCACTGTAAGATGCCCAGGATGAAGCTGCTCTGCTGCTCCTTCCACATGTGCACGTAGAGTGAATGAATGCCAGTGTTACTGTTGGACCTAGGGAGCCCTAGCCCTGGGCCGGGACCCCACGATGCTGCCACTCAGGTTCCAGCCAAGGAGGACGGACACCCTGGACCAGCACCAGGCTGATCCCTCCTCAAAAAGACAGACAATGATAGCTAGCACTGGTACTACAACCTCTCTTGAGGAGGGCAACAGAAAGCAGTGATTACTGTAGTTGCAGCGGCCCCTTTATGGAAAATTCACCAGCTAGGTTTCGAACATGCAGGGATTAGGAAGGAATTGGTTGGTTCCCCCTAAAGCATTACCAGAGGGGACTCTACTTACCACCCCACAACATCCCTCTCTCAGGGCACCGAGTGATTCAACGCACCAGGCAAAGATTGATGTGGAAGTGCTTAGAGTGAGTGATGAATTTCATGTTTGCTTCGGGGTCGCGGTTTCTTTGACTGCTGTAACAGGCTTGCATATCAGTGACCGAATCTCTGAATCCGAATCGAATCAGAGGACCCTTTAATCTCTCTGAATCGAATCGGAAGTCTCCGAATCGACCCTCCGGTTATAAACTCCTGCAAGACCGTTTCGGGCTGGGACACAAGGAAGAATTTCTTTACTGTCCGAGCCCCCAAGGTCTGGAATAGCCTGCCATTGGAGGTGGCTCAAGCACCTACTTTGAACACCTTCAAGAGCAAACTGGATGCTTATCTTGCTGGGATCCTGTGACCCCAGCTGACTTCCTGCCCTTTGGGCGGGGGGCTGGACTCGATGATCTTCCGAGGTCCCTTCCAGCCCTGATGTCTATGAAATCTGTGAAATCTATGAAATGTGCCAGTATGGCAATATCTGTCAGCCTGTCAAGGGGTGGGAAAAGCCCAGGATAAGAGGAAAGCAGCCCTGAAGCAGCTGCCCATCCTAGAAGAGCCATTCAGAAGGTGTCTGTGGATATTGTGGGGTCCCTTAGCAAGGCCACCCAGTTTGAAAGAATTCCATTTGGCTTTCAACCAAAACCAGCAATCCTCTCAGATTACCAGCTCCCGAGCAGCAAGCAGACATCAAGGAGGTGATGCAATCAAACACTCAGGTGTTTTCCAGTCAACCTCACTGCACCAGCATTGCTGCTCACTGGTGAACGTGGAACTACGCCTCTCGGTAGGAGACCTGCTAAAATTGGGGGTCGATTTATTTGTCAAATAGCCCAGAAAGACAGGCCCTTGAATTATGGGTAGATCCTAGAATATTCAGTGCTAAGTGTCTAATGCAGACCTCATGCCTAGGACAGAGGAGTTGGTGGACATACTGTGGGGCGTGCATATCACCCGTGTAGCTTGACATCTGCCAAGGCAGTTACCTTTGGTCCCTGAAGCTGGACTGGAGTCTGTCTTCACCACCACAGTATGGCTTGTTGAGCTCCTAGTCTTTACCTTTTGGACTAAGGGGGGGGAACTCATTTCAGTGTCTAGTAGCTCAGCATACTGAGAGAAAAGAAGGAATGTGCCTGGCATATGTTGATGGCATTTCAGACAACCTGGATGGATAAAGGACCCCAAGTCATGAGGGTGTTTGACCATGGCAAAGAGAAGGGACTGGTGGAAGAGTGCGCAGTAGGGAAGGCAGCAGAGGCTCATCTGGGACGTAGGAGGAAGAGCTGGCACAAAGAACACACCTACAAAGGTGGAGGCTTTGACGACCAGTTTGCTGCCTAAGCCAGGAAAGGGAAGATTTCACCATGTGGTCCAGACAAAGTAGTGCCTAAGGGCTTTCCACACATTAAAATGAGCTATAATTCATTTCTAGTGAACTTTAACTTCAACAAACTATGATCACCAAAGCCACATCAAGCAAGAGCCTGGGCAGCATACTGATGCAGACTAGTGCTAAAGAGGAACATCCCGTTGCATATCTGTCTAAAAACAGGCTTCACTGGAGAAAACTATCCAGCTACAGGAAAGATGTGTTCTGCACCTTGTGGGCCTCTTATGAGAGTGCAGCTCTGCACTGCCCTCCCTGTTTCTTGCAAACTTCACAGAATAGTTCAAATTTGAATGGCCCAAACAACCCACTCTGCCAGATTGCTATGACTAACACCAACTGCTAATAAAATGCTGGGACTGACCAAGTTCACCAGAGCTGCGGGCCTTTGTACGCTCCTGTGCTAACTGCAGTTCCTGGTGGCCAGTAGAGATCTTTCATGCTCATTATTCTGAGACTGGCACAACAAAGAACTGATACGGGTAAAGGCTCTGCTCCACACTCTCACACTGCCCCGCGTCACATTTTCATTTAAGGTCACCACACTCAGACAGCTGAGAACAGCCTGCCTGTATTCATCCGAATGCCTTTTGTGCCGGATCTTGAAGACGTTTCCTTATAAAAAAGCATCAGCAAGACAAGAGCATTCCTACTGCACCCGTCAAATCCCAGCCAGCCAAGAAAGAACAGGATCAGCATAGCTCATTTACATAACGCACGAATTTGGAAAGCTTCCGAGCATCACTTGGTCAGAACTGCAGCACACTACAAACAAAGCAAGTATGGATTGACCTCCTGATTGACTGTCTCCTGACCGAGTTCTTTGTGCATGATTGATTTCACTGGGAGTCCATGTGGCAGAAACAGTTAAAAAATATTTACAGAAGACTGAGTTCTACAGTCGATCAGTAATGAGTTGACTTGCATGACCCATTTATTTGTAATCCATGGGTAGGATACTGGTTTTCTCTAACTGTGTCATAAACAAGGGACTATGAAGCATTGCTATACAAAATGTCTCAATGAAAGGAGACTGTCTCATATTTTGTAGCACCTGACAAAGTAGGCAGTTGCTTACAAAAGCTCATGCCTTTCTGAACAAGTTAGTTGATAAAGCTGCCACACTGCCCCGCCCTCTGCCAAACTTCAGAGTCACACACTAGCTACCTCTCAGTACATATTCTTTAAACCAGCCGACCCTTCCCTCTTTGTACGTAAAACAGGGCTGGATGTGGTTGTGCGATCATCACGCATTCAGTATCCTTCTACCCTTCCAGTCAACATCTATTTGGCCAAATGTTCTCAGTGTCTTCACCCTGCGAAGCGTGTGCAAGTTAAAAATGTAAATCCCATCACATATCACATAGGTTTAAGACTGGAGCCTTCAGACAACATTACACAAGGTAACTAGGATCATCACTACATCACAACTTTCTGGAAATTCCTTTACTTAACTGGAAGTGATAAATCTTTCAGCACAAGACATACCCAGGTAAGAGACAGGGGCCCAGATAGTCCTGGGATTAGCGGGGCGGTGCATACACCTTCAGGAGGCCTTAAATGCCTCTATACTAATGCTTGTAGTATGGGGAACAAGCAGGAGGAACTTGCCCTCCTGCTAGCTAACACAAACCCAGACATAGTGGGGCTCACAGAAACGTGGTAGGATTCAACGCACAACTGGGCGGTGAACATCAAGGGCTATGGGCTGTACAGGAGGGACAGGACAGGGAGGAAAGGCGGGGGCGTAGCACTCTACGTCAAAGAACAATTCACATCCTCAACGAGCAGCATAGGGTCAGAGGAGGGGCAAGCTGAAGTGCTCTGGGTTAGAATACAAGGGGGTCAGGGAGAAAGGGATTTAACAGTGGGGGTCGGTCTACTACAGACCACCCAACCAGGGGGAAGAGCTGGACCGAGAATGTTCAGATCAGCTCGCGGAGGCAGTTAAGTCAAAGGATGTGGTCATCATGGGTGACCTGAACTACCCGGACATCTGCTGGGAGGAGCAGTCAGCCAGGTCTGACCGCTCACGTAGGTTCCTAGCCAAGATACAGGACCTCCACCTAACCCAGGAGGTGCACAGCCCCACCAGGGGAAATGCCCTGTTAGACCTGGTCCTGGCCACGGGTGATGCCCTGGTGACCACCTGCGCGACAGGAAGACAGCAGCCCTGGACTTCAGGAGGAACAATTTCATTGGGCTAAGGAGACTAGTCGGGGAGGCACTGAGGTCCCGGAGGGGAGGGGAGTTGGGAGTCCAAGAGTGGTCATTCCTGAAGGAGATGATCCTCCAAGCCCAAAGGGTGGCAATCCCAACACGGATCAAAGGGGGCAAGAGTGCTCAGAAGCCCCCATGGCTCACCAAAGGCATCCAGGAACGTCTCCAAGCTAAAAAGGAGGCGTGCACCCAATGCAAGGGAGGAGCCCTCACCAGGGCGTACTATGCCTCCGTTGCTCGGGATTGTATTGGGGTGGGCAGGAAGGCCAAGGCGGAGATGGAACTGGGACTAGCGACCCGGATCAAGGATAACAAGAAATCCATTTTTAAATACATAGGGGGTAAAAAGAAAGTACCAAATAACGTGGGGCCTCTGCAGGACATGCTAGGGAATCTGGTGGTCTCACCAGACGACAAAGCTAACCTATTTAACAATTTCTTTGCCTCCATTTTTCTAAGCAGAGACCAGGTCATCCCCTCCACCAGGATCCCCGACGGACCCAGGGGGGGGCGCACCCAGGCCCAGGGTCAGTGAGGACCTAGTCTGGGAACTTCTGGAAGGACTGGACGTGTTCAAATCAGCAGGTCCTGATGATCTTCACCCCCGAGTGCTGAGGGAATTAGCAGAGGTCATTGTGGGACCCCTGGTATGGCTTTACAAGCACTCGTGGTGCTCTGGTGAGGTGGCAGAGGTCTGGAAAAGGACCAATGTGGTCTCCCTTTTCAAAAAAGGGAGGAAGGGGGACCCAGGAAACTACAGGCCCGTTAGTCTTACCTCGGTCCTGGGGAAGCTCTTTGAGAACATTATCCGGGAGCACATCTGCGAGGGGCCGGCAGGGGGATTGTGCTTAGGGGCAACCAACACGGGCTCATCCGAGGCAGGTCCTGTCAGACCAACCTGGTGCCCTTCTACGACCAGGTCACAAAATCCTTGGATGCAGGTGTCGCGGTGGACGTAGTCTTTCTGGACTTTAGGAAGGCCTTTGACACTGTCTCTCATCTCATTCTCGTTAAAAAAATTAGGAGGTTGTGGTGTCGACCCCTACACAGTCAGATGGGTCACCAATTGCCTGGAGGGCTGCACCCAGAGAGTGGTGGTGGACGGGTCTTTTTCGACCTGGAGGGCTGTGGGCAGTGGGGTCCCCCAGGGCTCGGTCCTCAGACCCGCGCTGTTCAACATCTCCATCAGCAGCTTGGACGAGGGGGTAAAAAGCTCCTTGTTCAAATTTGCTGATGACACTAAGATGTGGGGGGAAGTGGGCATGCTAGAAGAGAGGAATAGGCTGCAATCGGACCTAGACAGGTTACAGGGGTGGGCGGATGAGAACAGGATGGGTTCAACACTGACCAAGTGCAAGGTGCTGCACCTGGGGAGGAGGAACCAGCAGCATACCTACAGGCTGGGGAACTCCCTTCTCGTCAGCGCAGAGGCAGAGAAGGAACTTGGAGTCGTTATTGATGCCAAAATGAACATGGGCCGACAGTGTGGAGACACGGGCAGGAAGGCCAACCGCACCTTGTCGTGCATCCACAGATGCCTCCTTTCGAGCAGGACCAAGGAGGTGATCCTCCCCCTCGATGCGACACTGGTCAGGCCG
>NW_005842873.1:89390-90441 GCF_000455745.1 Alligator sinensis
TGTTTACAAACTAGTCAGGGGGACCAGCAGGCATTGGGGGAGTCCCTGTTCCCCCCAGCACTACCAGGAGTGACAAGGAATACCGGTCACAAGCTGGCAGAGGGCAGATTCAGGCTAGACATCAGGAGGCGCGACTTCACGGTCAGGGAGGCTAGGATCTGGAACCAGCTTGCAAGACAGGTGGTGCTGGCTCCTGCCCTGGGGGTCTTCAAAAGGAGGCTCAATAATCACCTAACCGGGGTCGTTTGACCCCAGCGCTCTTTCCTGCCATGGCAGGGGGTCGGACTTGAGGATCTGCTCAGGTCCCTTCCGACCCGACCAACTATGAAGCTGTGAAACTATAATGTAAATTCAAGCTGATATTGTGGCTTGCAAGACAGGTGGTGCTGGCTCCTGCCCTGGGGGTCTTCAAAAGGAGGCTCAATAATCACCTAACCGGGGTCGTTTGACCCCAGCGCTCTTTCCTGCCATGGCAGGGGGTCGGACTTGAGGATCTGCTCAGGTCCCTTCCGACCCGACCAACTATGAAGCTGTGAAACTATAATGTAAATTCAAGCTGATATTGTGAAAAAACCCACTTCTGATGTTACAGAAGTAACACTCTGCTTTTTCTTTTTGATCTTCCCAAATCAAGCGCAACACAACACAAGGCAAAGACATGTGGGATGCCAGCCGTGGGCACGCACCTACCATTTGCCTTTGTGCAACTGCTCAGCGGATGCCAGAACAAGTCGTGCCCCGGCCCAGACTAAACCTATCAGCCCCGCTGCTCCCCGTCATGAACAAGGGCTCAGACCCAGATGTGAAGCCAGTGGCGGAGCTCGTGGGGCAGCCCGACCACAACGTGGGCGGGGAGGTTCGGGCAGTGCTGCAAGGACCGTGCCCGGGCAGCCGGGCCCTGCCCTGGGGTGTGCAGCGCCGGCCACCGGCCCCGCGGACACGCAGGGCACTCAAGGAGCGGGGACCGGAGCCCCGGCAAGGGAGGAGCTCCTCCTCGGTGCAGCGTGCGGGACAGGGGCCAGCGGCACAAGGAGCTCCGCAGGCAGCTGTG
>NW_005842873.1:90944-100776 GCF_000455745.1 Alligator sinensis
CGCGGGAGAGGGCCACGCTCGCACGGCCCCGGGCCGGGCCGGGGGGACGTGGCGCGTGCGGGGTCGGCACTGACCCGCGCCAGCCAGAGCGGAGAGAGCCGTCTGTCCCCGCGCGGAGCCGGCCCCGCGCCGGGAGCACCCAGCTCTGCCGGCCTGAAACCTCAGCCCACCCAAGCCAGAGCCGCGCCGCGCCGCGCGTGTCAGCCCGGCTGCAGCGATGGGGACCTCTGCTGGCAAGTGCCCCCGTCCCGAGAGGAGCGGCCGTGTTTGAAGCAGGGTGTAAAGTACCCCCGTCCTGCTTCACAGGCACACGGGACCTGTCCCCCACTCGTGCCCCCCCTGCCCGCAGAGCCCCCGCTGCTGGGGTGTGCCAGGGCATCCGCCTGGGCGCAGCCGGCACCTGTTGCACGCGGAGAGCACACGCCGCTTTGTGCAGGGGCGGCAGAGGGTCCGCGCTTCAACTCCCTTGTCAGGATTTAGACCGTTCCTGCCTTCGCTCAGAACTCGTAATACCCATTAACACCAGATGTTTGCTCGCATGGAGGGACTGTGCCCGATGACGCAGGGAGCTGAGCGAGTGCAGATGACCTCCTTTACAGTGGGAGCCGTGCGAAGGGGAATGCCACCCCCTGCCAGGTCTCGCCTGGAATTGCCCCCAGGACCTTGCCGCGCGGGAAGGTCGATGGCTTGTCAGAGTCTGCAATGAAGGCAGCTGCGAAGTCATTGAGAGTGACATCGTGCAAGCTGCACGGGGTTTCTGTAAAGACTAATGGTCAAGGAAGTGAAGGTTTACCTCGCACTGAGGCCCAAGTCAGTGGAGCAGGTGTTAGTGCGTGTTTGTTTCTTCTCTGTAGGAAGAGCTTAATGTCTTAATGCAAAAAACTTGTAGTCGAATCAGGAGCAGATGGGTCTTGCTGCAGTCCCTCAGTCAGAATCCTAACAGAAGTATGTAACTTGTCAGCCGGTGCTGGTCGTAACCGAGTTCAGTCAAGTCAACTACTCCTGCACAACATGCTGGAACAACTGCGCATGCACACACGCATGCAGAGCTGGGTTTAGAGTCAAAAAGGCAAAAGAGCTCACTGTCAGAGTGGGAAGATGAGGCAACATATCCTGCTCAGCGAGCAACAAACCAGTAAGGAGATAAACAGTAGCAAGGAATTATCATGTAAATCCCTTGCTGCTGTTTATCAATAGCAGGGAACATGTGTAAATTAACACCATCCTTGCCCGAGTCCTGCCTCACACCTGGAACCTTCACACTTGAAATAAGTTCCCAAAAAGGTGTGTGTGGGGCAGGCGGGGTGGAGAGCTCTTCACTAGGAGGAGAAGAATATTCTGAAGGGATATAACAGGGGCAGAAACTGCTGAACCACATGCAAGGGAAGTGAATGTTTTGAGTAACTCCTCCCCACAATACCCGCAAAGGAAACCACAAGAAAAATTAAGAAACAGATAATCTGTTAAAGGATAAATACCCTTTTTCCTCCTCACACCCTAGACAGATACTTCAGTTATATTCCAGAGAGGACTAGAGGTTGATTTAAATAGCAACACCATCTGCAGTTACACTAGTTAGAGGAAAAGGCAGCTGAAAAGTCTGCAAATATCAATGGTGTAGTTTCTACAGCAATCGTGGTGTGGCCTGTCTCAGTACAAGTAGCATTTTATATTGCTGTTACATTCCATGGTTTATATTACAAGGTATTTGCAAATATGGCCAAGTTACAATTGCAAATTAGGATACACTGCAGAAATACTTCCACAGTGCACGGGTCCCACAGCATGCTTGTGTGGGAGCATGCTCTCATGTGGCACCTTTCAATGCCTAAAGCCATAGTCGAAGGCCACATGCAAGAAGTGGGAACTCCCCGACCAGCGCTCTGCTGGCCACCCACCCCTCTTTGGGCATGCCTGGTTTGGAAATAATCCAGTTGGTAATTAGGCAGGAGGCTGCCCTTGGAGGGCCTCCCTGTCTGAGGGCCAAAATACACACTCCAGCCATCCCTACACATGTCCCAAGCCTTGCAGATTTTGCTCGCAGCTGTGCTAAGGTCGGCCCTGAGGCCAGGCCCAACTCATCACAGTATTGAGCCTTTTTCTGCCCTGGTAAGGGCCACACTCATACCACCTCCCTCTCGCTCTCCGGCTCTCACCCCTTCTCTTTCATCCCACCCTTCCTGGGCCTCACCCCTGCTGCCCCCTCTCTCCCGGGGACCACATGCACCTTGCCCTCACCCCGAGGGTCCTCAGGCTTGCTACTTTTCACTCCCTGGCCAACAAGTGCACAGCCTTTTGGGCATCTCTCACTGCCCTCATCAGCACAAGCTCTGGGCTGCTCACTAAATGCTGTGCTGACTCTGCCCCTGGTCTCTTCCCTGGGCAACTCCCCCAGCTGCTCTCCAGCAAGGGGCTAATGGCTCACCCCCTTCTCCTTGCAGCTCCTCCTCTGTTGCCCTCTAATTGGGCTCGGGCACCCGAGGGCTTCCCTGGGCCTAACCCAGGCCCCCGTGCTAGCAGGGCCTCCACCCAAGCCCCTGCCCACAGGCCCTGAACTCATGCCCCTCACTCACAGGGCTTCACCCCTCCCACTCTCTACTCTGGGGTCAAACACCCCCGGAGGCTCAGATGCTGCTTGTCTGCATGCCTGGCCCAGAGTTCGCCCCTTCTCACCAGGGCCTCGACTGCTCATCTGACGGGGTCTTCCACCCCTTCAGGCTCAGGCGCACCTCGAAGCTTACCTGGCCTTCACCACACCCCTTCGGGGTCATGCACCCCATTGGGCTCAGGTGTCCCCTATGGATGTCCCTGGCCCCACTACTCCCTCTCTGATGTTACCACATAGCCTACTGGGTGGGAGGGGGAGGGTTTAGGCACCCCAACCTACCTTTCACCTGGAAGGTCCTCAAACCTGGCATTTCAATGGCCCTGCCCCACCCGAGGCCAGACCACCAGCTCTCCCAACCCCAGCAGGGTGCAGCTTTAGGCCATGTCCGGGACCACTGAGGCCTCCTCCTTCCCCACCTGTATCTCCACGCTGGTCTTGGAGCAGCAGTTCTTCCAGGCAACGCTACTTCCACGGTGCCTGGCAGCAAGTGCTGCCTCCCGCCGTGGGACTTAAAATGGCCACTCGTTAGGGCTGGGCCGCACCTGCCTGCTGCCTGACCCAGGTCTTAAAGTGGCAGAGCCCTCACACTGCTCTGACACCCCACCCCCATCCAGTGTTTATCGGGAAGGCTTTTCCCTGCTGCTCCCAAACACAAGCTCCCCCAAAGCCTGTGATAGCCCCGAAGTGGCGAGCACCCCACTGGTGCTGCGCCACACCATAGGAAGTGTGGGCTCGTGACTTCAGGTCCTTTGGAAGCTCCCTTGGTGCACGAGACATTCTCCTCTTGGGCTGGTTTAAGATCGGGAGCAATACTGAGGAAGTCAAGGTTATGCTGGTGTGAATGGCAGAGAGAGCAGCTGCTGACAGGGTGAATCATTTTAGACAAGGTTGTGCTTCCACAGGACTCTGCTCACCTCAGAGTGAGTTTAGCCACTCAAAAATATCCGAAGTACTTTATGAGTTAAGAATGTTTTTTTCCAAGTTTGCAGACTGTGTAAGAGGCTAAATGAGATCAAAATAAAGGAGGTATTTAAAACGATTACTGTAAGATCAAGCATGGACTTTTGCACCCAAACACTCCATTCTTCTAAGGGTTGTAAGAACCTGAAACCAGGGGCTTGGGACGAATGTGCCTGCTCAGCCATACCAGGGTCTGTGTCTGCTGAATTACGGTTTGTAAGAAATAGGGATTGTGACTGTGTCTGCGCATTTGGGAAACTCACAGTTGAGCACAGGCTACCATGTGCGGTGATATCTAGTGAAGGCATAAAGAGAGATGAAAAGATGTTGAACGTAACGTGTGAAGTGTTTTAAATCCCCCGAGATGAAACGAGTGTGATATGGCCTGTTGGTGTTCAGTGTTCAGCCTCTGCTCACGGGGTGAGGGTCCAGTGCAGTCAGCAAGCAGTGCCTCCGTGGACTTGAGGCCACGTGCTCGGCTCTGCGTGTTTGAGAGAGCGAGGTGCGAGTTGATGCTGTACCTGGAGACAGAAATGCATCTTCTCCATCCAGGTGAAAGATGTTGGCACTGCAGCCCATCCCTAACAGGAGGGGAACAGACGGGTCACTGCTCCAGACTGCCAGCCCCATCATTATAAATTAAGCTATTAGGCGAGAAGGTTACAGCTTGCAGGTAGAGACCCGGGCACTGTCTGAATGACAAAGGAAGGGAGCAACAGCTCAGTCCCAGACAAAACCTTTGGCCCAAGATGGTTTGAGAGCCTGGAGTGAGCATGACTTCACTGTCAGCAGCATCCCTATAAATCTCATATCCCACTGTTCAGTGTATGAAACAGCTTGGACTTCTCCTCAGCACAGAGGAAAGAAATATTTACCTCCCAACAAAGATCCTTTCTTCTTATTCCAAGGATTCTGCATTTACAGAAACTCTTTGAGACTTTATGGCAGAGTGGCTCCTGTTGGCAGAAGGCCGAAGCAAACCCAGTCAAAATCACGTTCTCCATTACTGAGAATAGTAGTATCACATGATTGCACTATCCAGATTTCTCAATGGCCTCCTCTGGAAGAAAGCTCTGTTATGGTTATGGGCTCCTGTAAACATCATAAGCTGTTGTTTGATGCATCTGCCTACAGTCCTCTCTTCCCCCTGGCAATGGGTCATCAGGCTAGGTTCCCAGTAGTATCTATCTCCCAACTGTCGCTGGTCAACGACCCTCTAACTGAGGTGGCACTGCAATTGCTTGGGTCATTGTAGGATTAGAGAATTGGCCTGGAAGTTTCTGAAATGGAAAAATGAAGTTAGTGTATTAAGTGTACTCTGAAAGGGACCTTTCAAAAGGGCAGTCTTTAGTTTATGGTCCTGCCCTCAAAAACCATGTTTCCCTTTCCCTTAGTATCCTATAGCAACATGTTAATCAAAGAGCAGATCCTGCTCCCATTGATTAAATAGCAAAACCCCTATCTATTTCAGTGGGAAGAGGTTTGGGCATAAAGAGAGGATGAGGTGATTTTTTTTTGCTTTGCTTTGGGAGCTTACCAGCCCTTGTCTAAAATGCGATCATCATACACCTTTGTCAAATGTCAAGCCCTTTCTGGAAATACTATGATTTCAATTCTCTCCTTTGAGGCCAGTCATTTATTCTGAATTGCTGTGGGAGAGGTGTTGCAGCATTAAAGTGTCTGATAAAAAGCTTATTTAGCTCCCTGCTAGGTGGTGACTGCTTGGAAAACTAATAGAAGATTAAACTGTTTCTGACAGGCTTGAATCACTGGGAGGAAATTTGCAGAATACAAATTCCAGTGGGACATGGATTTTTTATTTTTGATGGCTTCCTATTACTCTAAGTCTATCTGTTCTTCTGGCTGCCAGCTGATCTTGGTTTTGCTAGCCTAAACAGTCTCATAGCTTTCTGATGATATTTCTAATGACGATTCTCATTAATTCACAGGTTTCCCCCCCCACTAAGTAGCTGCATAGCTAATGGCAGCTCAGAGCCCTTCCTGATTTTCACAGAGGCGGGTCTCACACACTCATTTCCTCTATTCTGTCCCCTATGGGATCATATGGAATCAAGGTTAGAAAAGGTTAATCAGAAGTCTTAGGAGGATTTGTGAGCTGGATCATTTGGCATGTTACTTGGATTGTCTCCTGCTTCAGCATCTTCAGCTCAAGAAGCACTTTATCCTTTTCTGGTTGGAAATTAGCCTTTTATCTTGAGACCCAATTACGTGCCAGACTGTGACGTGTGTTCGCACTCAGGCTGCTGTTGGACTCAAAGGCATATCCAGTGTCGGGTAGAGCACAACTCGGATTCTGTCAAATGCCTCTTCGTGCGGGCATCGCCGTGCTTGGAGCGTCATGCTAAGGGTGTTAATGACTTGAACTGCTGTGCCATGCAGGTCAAACACATACTTTGCGTTAAACGGATGTTAGTCACATTCAGAGTTTAGCACCTTTCAGGTTCCAGCCTGTGGTTCCTCATATTGTTACAGAAACGTTGTCCCCTGTTGCCTTTGTTGTGTAGAAGTTTGGTGGTAGATACTAACACATCTCCTCACAGAGGTCTGAAAAATACTTTCACCAGTAAGACGGTCTCCTTGCAAAGTAGTGGGACGGGGCTTAAGTGACCAGTTTCAGAGATTTCAAGCTGCTATGGCTGTGAAGAAGCCTAATAGCGGGTGCACAATGGTATCTCTGTCTGCAGGCAGGCAGCACCAGTGCTTTTGCTGCTGCTCAAAGCCCTCCAGCCTGCCTGCATGGTCTGTTTTGCACCAGCATCAGCAAGGGGCTTTTTTATTCCATTTTTCAAAGTAGATTCCAACTTGAGTACCTCTGTTTTTACACATCAGGTTTTGAACATCTAAACCCTGATGTTGAGAGGTGCTGAGGAGCTAAAACTCCAACAGGAGTTAGTAGGAAGCTTGGCTGTTGAATAACTCTGAAAATCATATCCCAGGCATCCAGAAGTAGATGTGTAAAGAAGTAAAGGCTACCTTTGAAAATGCTAACCTGCAGGGTACTAACCATTGCTAAGGTGAGGAATGCCCTCATACCCCAGACATGGCGTGATTACCCTTCTTCCCAGAACTGGTGCGCAGTGATTTCCGTAAGGATTTCCAAGAGTCCAGGGTACAGTTCTTTGTCCTGAATTCCTTATTTCTTCTTTGTGCATGTATATGTATTTCTGTGTAGCCAAATGCACACTGGATTTATCACAATAAATTTAAACGTATTTTAAAAAATCTCTTCTAGCAAAATCAAAAATCCCCAAGTTCCTTTGTTTTGTTACTTATTCCCATTTGTCATACACGAATACTTTAAGTTGTTATTTTATTAGCTGTTTAATTTTAAATATCCACATAACTCTTAAGGAATCTAGATACACTATTAATGTGAAACATTCAGCGTCTGTGAGGCAGATATTCTTGCACAATGTCTAGTCAGAGAAGTAAATTGAAGGGGATTTAAGTATTCTGGATTATGTTATTAACAGAATAATTCATTTGAACAGAATATGAGCTTTCATAAAGGGTGCCTGATTGTTGCCTGCTTTTTGTACAGTTACGTTTCAACGCAGTCGAGCAAATTTTGGAACCGGCAGAAGAGCAAGAGGTTCCCAAGTAACCACAAAATATTTCCTATCCCATACCAATATACTGAGCTTCCTTAAATTGTTTCTGACAGTGGTAACTTTAGTAACCCTAATGTGCACTGCATTATCTCTCATTTTGAACAGGAGCCTTTCTGGGGCCCTGGTTCTCTGAGAATGATGTTGCATGCGTGCCATCCATCCATCCAAAGATAGGAAGTCCTTACTTTAAAGTAAATCATTTACCTTGTTAATCCTGTGCCCCTCCTTGCACCTAGCAGTTTACTTGCAAAAGTCACAACAATCTGACAGAGACTAGAGGCCCTCTGGCTAAATGAATTGCTGTCACTTGGGTACCTGCTCTTGTATGCTGAGGAGAGGGTAGACTGCTAAGATAGCAAATGTAGCATGCAAAACTCTTAATATAAAATGGCTCAAATGCCCTGTGATGACTTCCTTTCTGTTTCTGAATATCAGACGCTAACTGCATTTGTAATATTTTCTTCTTCAAGGCTCTCAGCTGACACTGTACTCAGTTTAGGAAACAGGCATGGGGTTCATGGGTTTTTCATATGCAAACCCTTTGTAGTTGACATCCTCCCCGATGCCAAGCGGGAGAATTGATCCCTAATAGGGGAG
The DNA here is from genome assembly GCF_000455745.1 of Alligator sinensis. Taxonomy (NCBI): domain Eukaryota; kingdom Metazoa; phylum Chordata; order Crocodylia; family Alligatoridae; genus Alligator; species Alligator sinensis. Next base: position 98,742 of record NW_005842873.1, read on the forward strand.
AGGAATTTCTGTCTGAATGACATTTGGGTTTCCACCCAGTGTTCACACTTACAGAAGAGGGCTGCACTTGCAGTTTATGGAGTCAGTGCCTGAGCAGCGCAGTCCCTGTAAGGACGGGGCCCTGTTAGAGATTGTCTTTGAAAAGCAGCATCGTCCTGTAGCATTGAACAGGGCTTGGTCCCTGGGTCAGTCACAGCCTCATCTGGTGACCAGGGATAAGACTTCGTGGCAGTGGCCACATGAACAGCAATGCATACATCTGGAGCAACTTGCACTGTTGGGGGGTGGAACGCGTGGGAGCCTGACACGTGCAGCCCTGACCCACCCCAGGACAAACATGCTGCTGTTGGGGCAGGGCTCACCTGCTCTCAGGAGCTGCGTCCTGCACGCGTAGCTTTTTGAAACTGGGACAGCTCGATAGGCCGTGCGTTGGCTCTTCTGCTTGCCCATTGCCTTTCTCTGCCTGCACCTCTGTGCCTCTGCTATGAAATGGGGGTAACACTTCCCTTTCTACCGCCCATTGTCTGTCATGTTTTGCCTTTTCAACACAAATTGTTTTGGGGAAGGGATTGCCCTTTTTTATGTTTTCACAGCATGCAGCACAGCAGGGCTGTAGGGTCCCAAGGTGCTAGTAATAGGATATTTACTACTTAATAAATAGTGAAAGAGTTCTTTTTCAATTCTTAATCAATTTTACATAAATTCAGCAATAAGACCAATAGAAAATGATCGCTCTCAACTATTAGTAACAGCTGGAAACACTGACTGTGTGAGAGACACTGTCCAAGTACCCCTTTGCACATAAACAGCAGATAATATTCAAGGAATTTAAAAAGTAAAAGGAAGGAAAGTGCTTTGCCAAATCTGGATTTTTTCCTAAAGACATAATTATAAATAATGCTTTCTGGATTCTTGTTTGCATTGCTCGGCATGAAATCATAATCCCAAAACACAGACACGTCAACCCAGATCTGAGCGTATCTGACACAGACCCCATTTGCTATCATCTGGCTCAGGTTTACTTCCAGTTTAAATCCTTGGCACTAACTGGCGTGCAAGTGCACACTGGGCAACACTTGAGTGTACGGAACGGTAGAAATGGGCATCGTTACCCTGGGCAAATCAGTCCCTCTGGGGATGCTTTAGTTTCTCAATATGGAACGTGGGAGTGAGTTACCTGGAGGCCCCCACTGTGATGGTGCCACAGTGAGTGTGATTTCACTGTGCCTGTTGTGTAATTTAGGAGTGTTGCTGTGACACTTCAGGAAGGGCAGAGTCTTATGTATTCATCACCAACTTGATATGATTTATCCCATGCAAAAGCCAAATTCCAAGGCAAACTGAGCCAAGTACCACGTTTTTAGGGATTTTCTGAGGGATGCCTTATTGCCATCTTTGCAAAAAAACCCAACCCATTAGGCTTTCAGTAGATAAATGCTCCAGGAAAACAATTGCAAGCCAGTCTGTGAGGAAGAACAAGAGCTGTGCGCAACGGTTAAAGCGCATCACTGCCCTAGAATGTTCTTTGAGCGACAAACTTCATGGAATAGTAAATCCACTTCTCGTGTCACAAAAAAACTAGGGCTGAATATTGCATGAAGTGGGCATGGCTTTCTGAAATGTTGCTTTCCTGGGCAGCCAGATCATTGTTGTCCTGTGCGTGGAATCAAGGCAGGCTACTGCGGTGAGCTGTGAGCAAAATCCTGGTGCCATCGCAAAACCAGCTGGAGCAAAACTACAGTAGATTCCATGGATTGCCACCGAGGGAGCAAGGAACCAGGACAGGGACCTCTGTGATCACCTCCTCCACTCCAGCTTTGACACCCAAAAGCTTCTCCACGTCCATGCCCTCTCCGTTGCTTTTCCATGCTCAGGGCCTCTTTTCCATTCTGACTGGCTGCGGTTCACAGAGGTGTATCTGGGGACTTCTCCTTACAGAAGGCCAGTTTCTTCCCTCTCTTGCTTGATCCTGCGGTGTAAACGAAGACAGCGTGCTTCTGACTCGAGCAGGATGGGGTGCTTGAAACAGCAGGAA